>NW_015505815.1:511826-534417 GCF_001515645.1 Sinocyclocheilus grahami
AGTTTTGAGCAGTGTAGAGTAGCGCTTGTTGTTTGTCATTTCTCCGATCACAAATGCAGACATGGTTTTATGTTTATGCGGCGCGATGCAACGCAACGCGTAAAAAGACAGTATAAGTCATTATAATCCATAATTATGTCCCCACTGGATGCAATGAATGCCTCGTTTATAATGGGTTTTCATGTTTTTGTCTCGTCGCTCCGGCCGGACACAGCATCACAGTATGGTGAGGGGCATAACATTTCCGTCACACGCTTGAGGTATTTAGCCAATCACAACACACTGGATAGCTGGCCAATCAGAGCACACCTCGCTTTTCAGAACGATGAGCTTTGTAAAAATCGACGCGTTTCAGAAAGGCGGGGCATAGAGGAGAAACAATAATGTACAGTATGTGGAAAATAATGTGTTTTTTTAACCTTAAACCACATAAACACATTTCATTACACCAAATACACAAAATAATGTTCTTTTTACCAGCATCATATGACCCCTTTAATATAAATGCAAACAAAGCGTAATTGAAAGGTAGCAGTAATATGCTTCGGTATAAATATAACAGCATGTATTAATTCTAGTACCTGAACCATGATGGAAATCAGCTGTGGAAGCATGGCGAGTGGGAAGCGCAGTATGTTAAAGAGTGAGATGGAGGTAAAAGCTTTCTCTGCGTTCAGGATGTTATTGGGACTCACAGACACAAACACAGCGAAGGTCGCCAGAGACACCTGCAGATGAGATATGATATGATATATGATATGGGCTCCATCTCTGCAACAGTAGTTTATATTTCTTACACTTATTTTTGCAGTTAATCAAATGACTACAAAATAAAAGTGTCTTTTTCTTTTCAAGCAGTTTACACACTTAAACTTTAGTCAGAAATATGAAATGAGATGATTCGCGATGAGAGATGCATGAGATGTTTCTGAATGCTCTTTAGCAACTACTTGCATTTTCAAGAAACAACATTATTGCTAGTGGCCATTATTGCTCAAATGGGAACATTTGTTAGAGTTCAGAATTACACACACGGAGAGCCAGAATCAGAATCAGCTTTATTTGCCAAGTGTGCGCAAACACACAAAGGATTTGTTGTGTTTTTTTAGGAGCTCTTGGTACAAACATGCATCCATCCATACATGACATGAGACAGAAAGAACAATTAAATAAGACTAAGATAAATAAATAAATAATAATAATAATGTGGTAAAATCTGGAAGATTTATGTACAGATTTGTGCATTATTTACTGTCCAGTTGTATAAATACAAATATGCATATGCATAGTCAGCGAGCAGCGATCAGACAGTCTGTAGAGTAAAGATGTAGTCATGCTGCTTGCTTTCTGTTTGTATTTTACTGAAGTTAATTTTTCATACTGTTCATAGCAGCTTTGCCATCCGTCCACCACCACCATGTCTGATCAGTGCCGGTATTACTTTGACTGACAAATTCATTGGTGCAATAGAAAATCATTTAATGTATAAAACACTGTTATACTCACAATAGCTGGAGCACATGAAAATATGAAGGTGGAGACAGACGAGAGGTAGGCAAACTTCCTCATCACCTTCAGCTCCTGCTCTCGAATCTCCTGAACCTGAGCCTCAAACGATGATTCCCAGGCGTAATACTTCAGAACCTAGCACACCAGTGACGAAAAGAAGTGGAACATGTGCAGAGATGTCCGCAAATCAAGATTACATATTCTGATTTGACTGAATTCTAAATGAAAATAGGATTTTAAGCATGCCACATTCTCAGAAGAGCAAATATGTACCATGAAGGTACTAAAATGCACCCTTTATGGATATGGACACATGTACCTTTTGAAAGGGAACCACCCCAGTGACAACTGATTTTTTTTCTGAGAGTGGAAGGAATGCACTTACTTTTATTCCATTCAGTATGTCATTGACAATTTTCATCCGCTTGTCTTTAAATTTCATGTTTTCCATCTGAAAAGAAGCATGTTGCCTTTAGTGGATATTGATGCAGTGTTTCATCAATATTCCTTTTTGTAACTCTTTTACAAGAGCAATGCTTGATGAAGCAAACCGAATCACCTGGAAGCCCCTGGATTTGGTGGCCAGCCAGCCATTGATGGGCACCATCAGCACCATGACCAGCAGCCCGGCCAGGACTGAGGGACCCAGCTCAATCCAGAGGAAGGCGATGGCCAGAGCAATCTGTAGTGGACACGACCACAGCAGGTGGATGAAGTTGGTGACATCGTTAAATCTTTGGGCATCCGCTGACATCAGGTTGACTATCTCTCCAGCAGTCGACTCTTTCCTAGAGTCGTTAGATACGACTAATGCCTGAGAGGAACCAGCAAATAACCAGTCATCACAACATCATCCACTGGCTATGAAGAGTTCATTTGCAAAAACCGATAAACACCACTTTCAAAAACAATGAGCTGAGTGTCGTGCACTATGCTCCACATATAGCGCGATCTGAACCCTAAACAAGTTTTGTCAAAAAAGCTGGTTTTGTCCACTTTCAAGGCATCGTGAGTTCACGTTTTACTGCAGAAGCCGACAAGCGCCTTGTTGTTTTTGAACAGAAGCCGATAAGTCCATTTTAGCCAATCAGCATGCTGTATTCAGGTCAGGTGACAAGGCTACGGTCACTCTGAAAAGACATGCTAGCTGAGAGGAGTTTTGTCAAAGCTGACTAAAAGTGATCGAGGATGGATCATTTCGACGAACTTTATGAATCTGTGTTATGTTCTTCAGAGCGAAAAAGGAAAATAAAAGCTGAAACGTTTTCACGGAAGCTTGCAAAAGCAGTTACAGCGGTGAGGGAAAAGCTCCGTGTAATCACATCTATACAGTTTATGATCACAACAACAGCAACGTTTGTCAGGTGTCTACATTGCCATCTGAGGAGTTTACAAAGATTAAACCAGTGTTTTTTTTTTAAACTCTAAAACATGAAAGTGGAGTTATCTGCTTTTGCTATAAAACAAACTTTTAATACGCAAAAAAAAACTTTAATTTAGTAAATTACCTGTATTTGTTTAAGTTATTATTACTTAATCAAAACAACCCAAATGCAGTTTGATTGATATTACTTGGAATGTGCAATAAAAAAAAAAAACGTGATTTCTGGAAAAATATAAAATAAAAATGGAGTTATCGGTTTTTGCAAATTAACTCTTCATATGTGAGCCTGGACCACAAAACCAGTCATAAGGGTCAATTTTCTGAAATTGAGTTGTATGCATGAATAAATGAGCTTTCCATTGATGTATGGTTTGTTAGGATAGGACAATATTTGGCTGCTAAAAACACAGATCAATGTACCTTCTTATAAACAGCAGCCATGAGAGCTGTGCGTACTTTCATACCCAGGATAAAACATCGCTGGAAATACTGTTGTAGAATAACTGACTGTAAAAAAGCCACCACCAGAAGCAGCACGGCGTACAGGTAACCAGTCCATGCATGACTCGATTTGTCCTGAGTGAAGGAGATCATTAACCTGTCACAAAGCACATCTCACGTTGGGAAGCAGTCCAGCAGATTCGGAAACACCAGGTAAAGAACTAACAGGGTAATACATGATGTCCTTTTTACAGACCATAATGTCCAAGTCTGAAGAACAGCAACAACTAAAAACTCTTGCGATACAATAAACGGTTGGCAAATGAGAAGAACGCAGAAGGCCACTTACTTGAGAAGCTGTGGGCTTGCAAATGACAGAAGGTCTTGTATCAGTTTGAAGAAGGCTGACTCTAAAAGCACACCTTTGAAGGTTTTAGCGATGGTGGGAACCAGCCAGGAATTAGGATACTCGGATTCAGAATCCTTTTTTTTCTTCTTCTTCTTCTTCTTCTTTTCTTTCTTCTTTCCTGTCTCCTCCTAATTAGATATTAAAATATTGTGGGTGCATCAGTCAGTGTTTGGTCCTTAGATTCAAAAAATATTATTTACATAATACACAAACAAAGTGAAACGACCATGTCATTTATTGAAAGAGCAATCTTATACTGTTTTAATTGAAAATGAGGGTTTCCAGTTTTAAATCCGTTCTGTTTAGTTTGTCTAAAAGATAATAATATTATATATATATATATTTTTTTTTTTTTAAGTACATTACAGAAAGCATGATGCATATTTAAAAAAGACATCACACACTGTAGATCTCACTTCGTTAACTTTACTTTAAAAAATCTTGCAAACTTATTGCCTCAGAAAAATCTAGTTAAAGGTGCTCGGCATATTCAAGTTTCCATAAATTGGCTTCTGAGTCAACTTGAATATATTGAGCAACCTTAACTAGATTTCTAAGGCAATAAGTTTGCAAGATATGCCAAGTTTCTAAGGTAACAAGTAACGTTAACATACTGAAATTTACAGTGCAATAAATATTACACTTTTGAAGTTGTCTTTATTTTTTATTAATGTCTAAGTAAACTAACTTAAACACTGAGTAACAAAATGTTTTTAGTTTTATCTTAAGTTAAAATTGTATTATTATAGCTAATTAGCTTTTGTTTAAGGTGAAAATATGGCAAATTATTAAATTGACTTACAGTACATTTAGTAACATTCTGGCTTATGTCTACAGTAAATATATTGATTAAGCTGAATTAATTAAATCCCTTGGAGATTAATTAATTTACTCACTTCCAAATAACGTAATTTAATGATGTTGAATTTATGTGGAAATAAAGTATGTTTGTGCTATTTAATTGGTTCATGTAAAGGATTAAGTCATGTAAAGCCAACACACTTTTTCAGTGATATGGTCTCTTTATAATATATATATATATATCATTTTTTTATTTTTATCTGTAAGCAAGTTTTTGTCTTTGGGAAAAAAATATATATTTTTGAATAATATTAAATTAAAATGTAATATTAATAAATCTAATTTGAGAAATGCTAATACATTTGGCTAGAACCAATTAGACATATATAGATTATTATTATGTTTATTAGTTTAAGTTGGTCCAAAGTAGATTTTTTCAGCATACACTACAAATGCATCATACTCTTAGTTAACGCTAGTCATTAGTAGTAATGCTGAACGGTGTTTATACACTAATCATTCAACAACTACAGAAAACCATTGGCTTACCATAACTAGAACATCCTGACTGACTCCTTTGGCCAAGCCGTTCTGATGACCATCTTTAGTCTTTGGTTTATTTCCTTTCTTCTGCAGGCTGCTGCGGGCTTTTTTCAGCTCTATTGCCATAATGTCCTCAAACCTCTGACAGATCGCCTGAGAGGAGTCCTTCTCATTCAGATCCCACATGTCCTCCTGAACCAGCGGCCTCTTATAGCCTTTGATTACCATGCTGAGGAACACGATTCATATCGTATTATGCATATGAGAGATTCATGTATTGCACATACAGTATATGAGTTGCACTAGACGGACACAAATGTGACAAAACAGACGATAAAAATGCAAAATGACGAGCAGAAGTAAACTCAGAGCCACCTGTTAAACCAGTTAAAGGTGATTCTGCTGAGAAAGGTTGCTCTGGCTTCAGGATTCTGCAATGAATTAGAGAGGAAATTGTAAATTGGACAACTATGCATTTACTGCATGTTAAAGTGACAGTTCTCACACGCTCTCCGTACCATTTGAGAAATTCGCTTAACCTCGGGTGAAACGTCAGCAATGGCTGATAAAACCCAGGCGATCAGCTGCAGTCCGTAGCTGATGTAGAACAAGCAGAAGCGCGGAAGATCAGCGATTTCTTCCTGAGGACAAACATGTCAAATACAGGATTAATGCAGTAACACTCTACAATAACAGTCAATTCAGTGGCATTAGTTCATGCATTATAGGCACACTGTGGCATGCACTAATAATTAACAGCAATGCTTTATAGCATTGGTCGATATTAATTCACAGATCGTTCATTGTTCATTCATGATGTTCTTAATACATTAACAAATGTCAGTTTATAAAACTCAAGTCCGTTTTAATTGTATATCTCCTTTCAAAGTGGCTTTACAGACATTCATAATGTTTATGTTTATAATATTTTGAAGCGTATGGCTCATATAGCCAGATATAGTGAGAATATGGAGCAAAAACAGCTAAATTCAGACTCAAACTGAGCAAAAATATGAATTTGGTGCAAATGCTGATATTTCTATGATGACATTCTAATGCTTGTGCTGTAATTCAATGAGATCTTTATAACAGTAGAGCAGATACTGACATAAACTGATCTAAATATCAGTCGTCGGAAGACTGAATGAAGATCTTCTGCAGTCTCACTGTGACTCGGCGTGATTTTGCTGACTCTGACTGACTGTTAATGATTACATAGATTATAGTAACACATAGACACACGCAAAACAATGTATGGCTGAAGTCATTTGATTACTACCGAAATGCAGTGCCATGAACTTTTCTCCAGAAGTTACCTATTAAGGTCATTTATTTTAAAACTAGAGATGAGCTTGTTCAGACCTTTCATTCCAGGGGACATCGTGTTTTAATGTGGTTTACATCTTTGTGTTTTCATCATTTGTGATTTCATCCCATTTTTGGGCGTCACTCACATTTGGCCTTTATCTTTTGATCATAAAGTATAATATTAAAGAAGCTGGGTAGACATCTTTGAGCACTGCATGTCTAATACTGTTATAAAATATAATAACCTCACAACATAGTTGAAATTTGCCATAATGTTTGCTAAAACTGATTAATTATTTTGTGCCACTGAATCAAATGGAGTTTCCTTTCAGCAAGACAGGACTTTTCTTTCTTTCTTTCTTTCTTTCTTTCTTTCAAAAAGTCATTCTAGGCCTTTGTCTGATTCACACAGAATTTCTATTACCAGATGCATTATTTAATTCTTTGTTTACATCACAGTTTAATTGTACAGCTATATTTTTAAGCTTAATCCACTTCCAGCAATAAAATTCAGTATCTTAAATATTAACATATTTTTAATAAAACCACCTTCATTAAAACGCCATTAATCTACAGTTATTTCACCTAAGCCTTAATTTATTTAGAATTTCTTAAAATATTTTATAACAAATCCATACTTTGATACTGCTCAGAACCCATTGTAATGCAGTGTTGGGGAAAGTTACTTTTAAAAGTAATGCGTTACAATATTGCGTTACTCCATAAAAAAGTAACTAATTACGGTACTTAGTTACTTTTTATGGAAAGTAATGCGTTACGTTACTTTTGCGTTACTTTTTAAATCTGGACAGTGCTTGCTTGTTTGATTTTAAAATAAAAAAGTTATATTTTTGGCAAATATATAAAAGCCAGAAGTGAAATTAATAAGCCTCAGGCTGAAGGGAAAGTAAAGTTACGTCCGTACAGTAGAATGCAGAAGACATTTCAACACACAAATGTTTGTCTAGAGTATTTTTTGCTTATTAGTACGGTTGAACTGGATCATCGAATACATAAAGGATATTTGTGTTGTTTAACATTTAATTATTGCAGGTTTAAGTAATCTGATTACGTAACTTGCGTTACTTGTAATGCGTTACCCCCGACACTGTTGTAATGGACATAAGAAACATGAAAAAAATGTAAACTCTAATAATTTAGAAAACAAAGCACGGTCTTATCAGTACTTGTCCCGGGAATGTTATTTAACTCTGAGTGAGTTCAAATATAATTCGGTCTCTCTTTTTGTGAATATGAATCCTACAATATCCCTTTAGTATGTTGCACCGTGGTAAATAGTGAAATCTCACTGTATTATCATTCAGAACTTGAAACATGAAAATGAGAAACTCCATAAAACAGAAGCTGACAAAACTTACCCAGAAAATGGAGCCGCAGTATTCCTCTAGAGCAGCAGACATGTTTCTTCCATCACACTTGACCAGCGGCAAACACAGATGATGTTTTTCTTTCACAGGACACACACACACACACACACACCAGCTGACTCTCTCAGCTATAAAGTTATATTGATTCTCTAAATTCTAAAGCTATAATTCAAGTGCATAAACCTTGAGTTGATCAACCCTCAACTTTGGTCTTCTATTAAACAGTCCTCTGAGAGACGTTATCCACATCGGCTGCCTCCAGCTCATCTAAGTGACAATGCTGTCTCAGAGCGTCTTGTCTGGATAAATGCATAAAAATGAGTTCAACTTTTCCCCACTTCTTCAAAAAGAAACAGCCCAGAGATTACTGTTCAGTTTGCATTACTCACCAGTTTAAAGTCCAGATGCACCATGGTCATGTACATGTTTCCCTCTGCTTCTGTCGGTTTAGGAGCGTAGGGTCGGGTTTCCTGCCATTTCCTGTCTTTCATATAAAATCATTAAAGGAACATAAACAAAGGATAGCTGCCTGTGGTTAGTGTTATGTTGGGGAGTTGTTTAGGATCCCACAATTCCACTAACAAGTTAACAATGTGAGCACACACACACACACACACACACACACACATATATAATTGTCTCCTTCCCTCATAGATTAGATTTTCTCAGTTATGTTGTTCAAGTATGTTGCACCGTGGTAAATAGTGAAATCTCACTGTATTATCATTCAGAACTTGAAACATGAAAATGAGAAACTCCATAAAACAGAAGCTGACAAAACTTACCCAGAAAATGGAGCCGCAGTATTCCTCTAGAGCAGCAGACATGTTTCTTCCATCACACTTGACCAGCGGCAAACACAGATGATGTTTTTCTTTCACAGGACACACACACACACACACACACCAGCTGACTCTCTCAGCTATAAAGTTATATTGATTCTCTAAATTCTAAAGCTATAATTCAAGTGCATAAACCTTGAGTTGATCAACCCTCAACTTTGGTCTTCTATTAAACAGTCCTCTGAGAGACGTTATCCACATCGGCTGCCTCCAGCTCATCTAAGTGACAATGCTGTCTCAGAGCGTCTTGTCTGGATAAATGCATAAAAATGAGTTCAACTTTTCCCCACTTCTTCAAAAAGAAACAGCCCAGAGATTACTGTTCAGTTTGCATTACTCACCAGTTTAAAGTCCAGATGCACCATGGTCATGTACATGTTTCCCTCTGCTTCTGTCGGTTTAGGAGCGTAGGGTCGGGTTTCCTGCCATTTCCTGTCTTTCATATAAAATCATTAAAGGAACATAAACAAAGGATAGCTGCCTGTGGTTAGTGTTATGTTGGGGAGTTGTTTAGGATCCCACAATTCCACTAACAAGTTAACAATGTGAGCACACACACACACACACACACACACACACATATATAATTGTCTCCTTCCCTCATAGATTAGATTTTCTCAGTTATGTTGTTCAAAAAGAACATCACTCTAAATGCCGCCAACATTCAACGTTCATATGAGAAGAGATTAATACCAAACAAGGTTAAGGATATAACAAAAATATACAAGCAATGCTTATACCTAAACCTAAAAATCAACTTCCAAATTCCCCAAGATGAGAGAGGTGTTTTCATAAGGGTTCATGTTTTTTCACATTATAATCTTCTGCCCACTGAAAATGTTTACAGTTAATCATTACATTAGACATGATAAGATACAGTGTGCTGACTCATTGAGGATTCAAGGGCACATCAGCATGACAGACAAAATAACAATTACATAAGAGTTTTGCTCATAATTTTTTCCCCTATGAAAATGATGTCACATAATTAGCAAGCTAGTGTTTTGTTCCCCCTACTTTTAAACAATTAGTCAAATTAGCAGTACAGGTCATGTAAGCAGTATGTATCTGCTGAGCAAACACTAAAGAATTAGAATAGAGGTTTAATTCTCCCACTGTGTTACTATGCTTTGCTAATAATGTTCTAATCTAATTATCATAGTAATAGAGAATGCCATTCCACCCTTCCCCCACTCACAAATATATACGCTGTGTGTATGTGCAAGGGTGAATGGACATAGTTCAACTTCATAAGTGAGCTATTCATTACAAAAGACCTGAATGATAATAAATAATGCATTAAAAAAAAATTGATATGTCATAGTTGAAGCACATCTGAGTATGCATGCAGAGTAGCAGCCAATATCGATCTGATATCAGTAGGCTACTTTTTTTTTCAGTCCAGAATATGTATACCTCACTAACTACACATGTAAGTATAAATAGAAAGGGGAAAAAACATTACCTAGATAACTGGATGAAAATTGACTACAGAAAAAATTGATTCCTGGGTAATTCCTGTGAAAATCTGAAATGTTATACTTTTATACTTAACATAGAGAAATTAAAATTCAATTTAAAAACAAATGTGAAAAAATGTAGACTGCTAAATCTTCTCAAATTAATTTAAATGAAAATACCCCGCAGTTTCAAATATTTATGTTACAAAAGTTTCTCCATTCTTAAAATCTTATGAACAATACTGTCATAATATTTGGTGCTACATAAATTTATACACTATTACAAGTGTTTTATAATGTATTTTAATAGAACAACAGATATCAACCCAGTCTTATTGTTGTAGGTATTCATACATGCCATTTGCAGGTACAAAAACATAATTTTTGCTTGAATTATTGCCGAAACACACAACATGATCATACTGACATTATCTAAATATAAACAAATTGACAAATATAGAAATCTAATATATTTTCAAAATCTTTTTATATCATAAATATAGTTAGTTTCATTTCTACATTTCAATATTAAAAACATAACAGGCAGAAAAATGTACAGTGACAATCATTTTGGTTACAATGAAAATGTATATAGATAATCCCTTTCCTATCTCTAAACCTAACCATTTCTTTAAAATACAGTACAAAGAAAAACATAACAGACATACAAGTGTAATCACAATAATTTAGTGCCAGCACTGAAGCCACTGGAATTGAGACCTCCTGGCTTGGAAGCATTGAGACCACTGGACTTGTGACCTCTGGGACCACCGGACTTGGGTCCACCAGACTAGGAAGCGCTGGGACCCATGGACTTGGAAGCACTGAGATCACTGGAATTGGGAGACTTGTGACCACCAGACATGGGAGTGCCGAGACCACCAGATATGGAACCACCAAACTTGAAAGAACTGAGACCACTGGACTTGTGACTCTGGGACCACCGGACTTGGAAGACTTGAGACCTCTGGACATGGGTCCACCAGACTAGGAAGCGCTGGGACCCATGGACTTGGAAGCACTGAGATTACCTGACCTGGGAGACTTGAAACTTTGAATTTGGTGGTCACAGAGCTTTAGAAATGGAGATTGACAGACTTGGAAGTGCTGAGACCACCAAACTTTGAAGCACTGAGACAACTAGACTTGTGACTTCTGGGACCAACAGACTTGGGAGACTTGAGACCTCTGGACTTGGGTCAACCAGACTAAAAAGCACTGAGACCACTGGACTTGGAAGAGCTGAGATCACTGGTCACGGGAGTGCTGAGACCACCAGACATGGGACCACCAGATTTGGAAATGCTGAAACCACCATACTTGGTACTAGGCTGATGAGCAGGGTCTTCTCATTACAACTGAAATGCTCTGCAGGAGTAGCTTGCTGGTATATGGGATTTTGAGCCAAAACAATATGACAGATGAAGCAAATGTCATTGATCATCTCCTAACATCTCCTAACAATAAGGTCTGGGTTGGTGGATGGTAAGCAAACAATCAGCTCTTATAATCAGTGTGTTGAATGCAGGAGAAATGGGCAGGAATAAAGATCTGAGTGATTTTGACAAGAGCCAAATTGATATGGCAAGGCAACTGGGTCGGAGTATCCCTTAAAGGGGACATTGGATGCCCATTTCCAGAAGTTGGTATGATTCTTTAGGGTCTTCATGAAATGTCTGCAACATACTTTGGTTAAAATTCCTCAATAGTCGTGTACAACAACACGCTTTTTACCATGTCAAAAACAGCTCTGATCACAGCGACCCGTTTTGGTGCATGTCTCTTTAAATGCCAATGAGCTCTTCTCACCCCGCCCCTCTCTTCCATGGAAGAGGAAAGGCGATTTGCAAACAATCATAAGAAATATAAAGTGTGAGACTTACTTTTTCTGGAGGTGCAGCTAGATTACGAACAGTGGGTACTGATCCATCCTTGAGTTTTAACTTTTTAGTAAAATCTGCCTTGAATTGTCCCTTGTTCAAAAAGCAGTCTGGTGTAAAATGATTTGCCCAGACATAAACACATTTAGGTGGATCGGGGGGGGGGGTCCGCATTCCCTCCAAAATCAAAAGTAATCCACTGTGTCTTCAGCGGCTCAGATGTCGGGAGTAAATGACGACTGCTATGTTCATTATTACATCCAACAACAGAACACCTTAATCGCTTAAGAGACATTCTTGTCTACACCTGCTCCAGCGTCGAAACAATGGCGGATTGTTTACAGCTCACTGAGGCGGGTCTATGCTAAAACGGCAGTGTCCATCAACAGTTGTGGGAGGGGCCTGTGCAAAGTGACGTCACTTGGCCAAGAATCTGTGAACGGCTTGCTCAAAGAAAGCGTTTAGTATTTGTGGGGATTTAAAAACAAGTACTGGGTGGATTTTTATCATTATAGGGTGGTTGTGTTCACACACTGCCAACACACATTTAAGTTCAAAGTGAATTTTGCATCCGATGTCCCCTTTAAGCAGTGTGGCTTGTGGGTTACTTCCGGTCAGCAGTGTTGAGAATTTACCAGCAGTGGTCCAAGGAGAGACAAAGCACAAAATGGCAAAAGGGTGTTGAACACCCAATGCTCATCGATGCACAAGGGAAATTAAGGGTATTCCATCTGGTGTGAGCCAACAGAAAGTCTACTGTGGCATAAGTCACACAAAATTTTAATGATGGTTATGGGAGGAATGTGTAACAAAACACAGCGCATTACACTCTGCTGCGTATGGGGCTGCGTAGTCACAGACCAATCAGAGTGCTTATGATGACCCCTATCCACCACTGAAAGCACCTACAATAGGCATATGGAGTCTTGGAGCAATGGAAGAAGGTCACCTGGTCCGATAAGTCCTATTATCAGTCACATTATGTTGATGGCTGTGTGGACATGTGTGCCATTTACCAAGAGAAGTGATGGCACCAGAATGCACTGTCGGACAATGACAAGCCAGTGCAGGGAGTGTGGTGCTCTGAGCAATGTTCTGCTGGGACACCCTGGGTCCTGGCATTCATGTGGATGACAATTTGACATGTGCTACCAACACAAACACTGTTGCAGACCAGGCACACCCCTTTATGGCAATGGTCTTCACAACTGGCCTCTTTCGGCAGGATAATGAACACTGCTCTCTGCACACATTGTTCAGGAATGGTTTGAAGAACATGATTAAGAGTTTAAGGTGTTGCCTTGGCCTCCAAATTCCCCAGATCTCAGTCCAGTTGAGTATCTGTGGGATGTGCTGGACCAACAAGTCTGATCCATGTCGGCTCCACTTTGCAACCTACAGGACTGCTGCTAATGTCTTGGTGCCAGATACCACAGGACACCTTCAGGGATCTTGCACACAGATGACCTAGCAGAAAGGGAAGGAGGATTGGAGATAGAGTGGGAGGGAAAGAGTTTTGTAGCAGGAAAAAATCTCTGTGGCGGAAGGTAGTTAGAATTCCTCAGATGACGATAATAATTATTATGAGATAATAGCTATTCTGTTATTTCATCCTGCTGACTACACCAAAAACGTTCGATTGTTCCAACATGCTAGGAACGCTGGACCCAGTCTCTTCACCAGATCCCGGCACACCACATTGGTTTTGTCTGATACCTAAAACCAGTTAACACTGCATTTGGTCTGGTATCCACAACTATCATTAACTGTTTTCTATCAGCCTGAAGGTAGCCAGTGGAAGCCGTGGAAGAGCAGCAAGCAGCAGACACATTTCTGATAAAAATTAACAGAGTTAAATGAATAATCTTAAACGCGTCTGTTTCAATTCTCAGCCAAACTTCATCTGACCACACATTCAGAGTTGAAAACCACAGGAAAACTATTGCTTCATAACATCGTCCCGTGACATTAAAAACCTCTAACTGGAGACAGTCCCATACCTCTAACCCATGTAGACAAATATCGCTTTAACCCACACAAGTGCAGGTTTAAACAACATTAGTAAGCATTGCAAAAGTAAAATAATGGGCAAAAATAAAGCAGTACAAAATGTATAGTAGATTAAAATGCGAGGGTAAAATCCTGTTCATTTGCTATATTGCACAGCTTATTCTCGACAGGCTCTCAGTTTCTGCTTCTTTCTGCACTTTTTCTCAATCACATACACGTGTGCACTTTGTTTTTACTGCTTCCTGTTGTTGTCCATTTCTGCTTGTTTTGGTAATTAATAAATGTTCACCTTTTGATTATTACCATAGCCTGTGTTGTTACTGTAGTCATTCTGCATGTTAAAGTGAAATTATTTTCTTGGATTCATTTTAACCCAGCAGTATGGTAATTTTTCAACAATAGTTAAGTTTAAAACATATATATAACATGTTGGGTCATTTAACCCAACCCAGCACTTGGCTGTTTTTAACCCAGTATTTTCAGAGCGTGTCAGAAGACTGTGACCCTGAACAAAAATAATTGATAAAAGTTACTAGATAATAAGCAGTGGGAACACCTACTAGCAACCCGACACAGTGACGTTAAGTTGGTGTGAATGGGCCGGCCTCTACACAAAATATTACCAATGCATTAAATAAGTTACTTACCTGTGAATGCAGCTGTTTCCTGCTGAACCCACGGGTCACATTCTTTACAAACCCATCAGATAACCAATGAAGTAGATACATGCACAAACCACTCAAAAATATTAGTCAAACTGATCTACGTTACAAAAAAGTTCAAAACAAATGACACAAAATTGCATTTTTATTGAATTAAAGAGAGAATATTAGAAGATAAAATAAAGTAGTATGAACATATGCCATGGCTCAAGAGAGGATTTTATTTCACACCTGAAAAATGTCAAAATCTAGACAAAAGTGCTACTGATCTTGACACATTTCAAGTTTTTAATTTCGTTTCAACTTCATTGTAAATTGTTATAGAGTAGATTCACATGAATATACTACATATTGAGGAATTACAAGAGTGTCCCTCATGTCCTGCTGTACAGGTCTTATTGATTTCTGTAGATATAAATGAATGATGCTCCACGTATCCTAGAGTATGTTCTTCGCAATGGCGTTCAGCGTACGTACTTTAGTCACATCAGCCACTTTTACTGCATATTCTGGTATGGACAGAGAGCCTCCCATACTCACATTAGAATTCCTATAGAAGAAAGCATAAACATAAACCAAGTCCTTACAAAAAAGCATTAAAATAAGCTAAAACTAAAAATCAACACAATTCTTATTTTAAAGGGGTGGTTGATTGCGATTTCACTTTTTTAACGTTAGTTAGTGTGTAATGTTGCTGTTTGAGCATAAACAATATCTACAAAGTTATGAAGCTGAAAGTTCAATGCAAACAGAGATATCGTCTTTTAAAATTCTGGCGGTTTAATGCCTACAAAAATGGCTGGTAGGGACTACAACGAGTTACTTCCCGGGTTCGTGACATCACAAACCCAGATAAACCCCGCTCTCGGGAAAAGGCAGCAAAGGGGGCGAGGCCATGCTGCGCTGCTTTAGAGAAGAGGAAGAGAAAACTAGAGGTGCCCGTAATAATCTATTCATATATGAATCGCGATTCTGTCTTCTAACGATTCTAATGGATTCACAAGTTTCAAAATCAATGTTCTAAAGCAGCGGTTCTTAAAGGGTTAGTTCACCCAAAAATGAAAATTAGTCCATAAATTACTCACCCTCAAGTCATCCTTAGGGTTGGGTATCATTCAAATATTTTCGATACCGATACCTTGACTTCGATACCGGTTCCTGAACGATACTTTTTTCTATACCAATTTCCTGAAATCAATTTTAAGATTACATTATCTAAAAAAAAAAAAACTTTGGTTTTATTTTTCAGCTTGTTGATGTTTATACAAACTTAAAGACTCATCTCCTGAGCCACTGCACAGAGGAACAAAATGTAACCAACATAATAAATCAATGCAAATAGTTTTAATAAAGCTCAAAAAGTCTTCAGTTTACACATCTGTTAGGCTACATTTACACTAGTTAGTGTTCGTTTTAAAACACATAGCTCAGACTATTTATTTTCCACTGATTTACTGATGAGTATTAGCAGCTTCCAGCGCTGTCTGCCTGTGTTCTCTCTTCCATGATCGCTGCTCTGACTCAGAGTCAGAGGTAATAACATATTTAATTTCAGCAACTTTACATTAGATGGCAATCGGAAGTTATTACAAACACTCGATGGAGGATTAAAGTGAGTTTAAAGTGAGTAAAAGCGGAATATAAATCTTATTTATTGTCTTATGTAGCATGATGCTACAGTTTGCATGAATGGTCACATGGCACGTGCTTTCGGTCGTGTAACGTTAGTATGAACGGACATCTGCATATGATTGGAACTCCACGCAGCTCCCGCGCTACTCTCCATTGGAAATGAATGACTGAATGACCGGTCTGTCGCTTGTCGTTTGTCAGAGATAGTGGAAAGACGGCTTGAAACGCAGTGGAACGCCAGTATGACGAGGATCGTTTTCATTTTAAAACATAAACGCAGCAGTGTAAATGCAGCCTTACATCTAAGGGGGCTGGGATGCATTCACACTAAAGCCTCACGTGTGCGCCACATCTCTGAGTGTAACCGGTGTAAACTAGCAGGTGTGTTGGACTTGACGCGGACCGACTGTGCAGTCCGATCGGTGTATTACAGTACCACAAGAGCTAAAGAGAGCAGACTGCTCCGTGCGCTTTCGAATCGCTCTCGTGGATGTCAAACACTGATCGATCTGCGCAGCACCTCTTCTAGTCGAACACACCGGCTAGTGCTGCAGGCTTATTGGCTCACTGACGCTGATGAGATTAACCCCTTAGGTATCGAAATTTGGTACCAAACGACGAGACGTTTTTCGATACTCGATGGTATCGAGGCATTTCGGTCGGTGCCTAAAAAGTATCAAACGCGATACCCAGCCCTAGTCATCCTAGGTGTATATGACTTTCTTCTTTCAGACGAATCCAGTTGGAGTTATATTAAAAATAGTCTTTGATCTTCCAAGCTCTTTAATGCCACTCAGCGGGTGTTGCATGCATCAGTTCAAAAGAAGTTAAATAAAAAGCGCCCATCCTTGAGGGTGAGTAATTTATGGGCTAATTTTCATTTTTGGGTGAACTAACCCTTTAATACTGTTCCTCGCGTCCCCCTGCTCTGCACATGCTCTGCATCTCTCTCTCTCTCTCTCTCTCATTCAGCTCAGCTCCAACAATGAACTGTTCCAATTATACACTTATTTTCACATAGCTATGAGAAGCGTTAAACATGGACGTGCGTGCAGTTGCTGTACTGTATTAAAGCTTTAATCAGGATAAAATCATATATTAAAAGCTAACATAAGCAGTAGCATTTACAAATAACAGTGTATCTAAAAGTATAAGACAACAAACAAAAAACACAGGCCTACCATTAAAATCTGTGCTTGCACAGGTTCTGCGCGATCCTCTTCAATAATATCCTCTGCTTCTCAATCGGGCTCAAACTGATAAGCGATATTAACGACGCCGTTGTTTACAATACAACCGCAGCACATGCCACTGAGGGGCGGGACGTTTAGACGCATGCTAGAGGCAGTTTAGCCAATCACAACACACTGGGCTAGCTAACCAATCAGAGCCCATTGCCTATTTCTGAGGGAGGGGCTTCATAAAAGCAGGAAATGATCAGCGCGTTTCTCAGAGAAGGGACAGAGCGGTGTGGAATAAAGGTAAATAATGCGAAAAATAATGCTTTTTTTTTTTTTTTAAACGAAGCATTAACACATGTTAGACTGCACACCATAAACACAATCAAGCCTAGAAAAAAACCAGTGAACCACCCCTTTAATTCAAACCCTCGATAACTGCTTTTTTTTTTCTTTGAAGAACAACAGTTCCCACACTCTTGGAAAACCTGATATGAGGTAGCCTAATTTCAAAAGTGTGTTTTCTAGACCTGGAATTATTACCATTTTTAAACACCAAGGGCATTTTTATAAAGAAGATAGGTTTTAAAATTCATAATCCTTAATATAATGAACAACTGGAAATGTCATGTAAATAAAAAAGAAAAAAAAGAAAAACATTAAGCTCTTAAAACCCAAACTCCTAAAATGCAAATATATTAATTTTTATTATAATTATATATATTTAAATTTACAGAAACTAGTAGATTGTCCTTGGATTAAAATAAATTCTGAAAACAAAACTTGGGAGTCTTCCAAAACTGTTGTGGAAAACCAAGTCAAAAGTTGAGAACGGCTGCTCTACGAGAATAAAGTATTTTCTGTGCATTAGTAGTGCAGCTTTCCTTCTTTCACACACCTAAACTTCATGGTGGAGTCCTTGCTGGAGCGAGCAGAGCAGTGGAACTCCTGAGATCCAGAAGCTTCTAGAATCCTCTGAAGGTTCCTCTCGGTGATTCCACCTCCTGCACAACACAAGCATCATGCAGACCCACGCCTGAACTACGACACGTGTGATTAAAGGCAATGAGGAATCTACATACCTGGCATTATTACGATTCTGTCTTTTGCCTATGGGTGTAAAGAGAGAAAACTTCATTATTGCTTAGCTAATTGGAACATTTGTCATAAAGCATAAATATTTTAACACAAACAAGCCAAAATATCTATTCATAACAACTTATGCTAAACAACATAACTTAAGCTCAAATATAAGGTTCATTGGACACATTAGAAATAGATTTTAATTAGGAACAAAGTTAGCAAAGACCAGTTCAAACTTTTTGTCAACCATAAAGTGAGTTATTTAATTACTAATATAAAATGTGAATGGATGTTTGATTCTTCGAGCTTTTGTAAAGCGTTGTGATGAACTGTCAGTGTTTTATAGTTGAGGACTCTCTATTCTGTGAAAATTCTGTCCTAAACAATGTGGGTAACCAAAAAGTCGATAGTCCCCATTAACTTCCATAGTATGTTTTTCATTACTATGGAAGTCAATGGCTACCAGCAACTGTTTGAATACCAACATTCATTATGACAGAATTGTCCTCTTTGGGTGAACTGTGAAGAACCATAACTGTAACCATAACGTTTTACAAATCATTCTAACACAGAATAGCAGAGTCCTCAACTTTAAAACACTGACAGCCAATCGAAATCCTTCCTATTTTAAAGCACCAGTTTTAACTTCACAGAACATAACTGAAGCCTGCGCTTAGAATAAACAGTTGCATCGACTGTCACATCACTTGTCACAAAGCATTCTGGGATTGGCTAATCCTTGTAGGAAAGGTTGTTTTGAAAGAGCCTTCCTGTCAGGAGCTCACGTCTGATGGCTAAACACTTTGGTCCATAACCATCCGCAGCACATACACTGAAACTGAACAGCTGCATTCAATTCTGTGGTCTCACCTGTTCCACCAGGCGTTTAATTACAGGTAAACCTTCCAGTGCAGAGCTGTCACAGCCACTGGTCAAAATCCTCTCGAAGCCCAGCGAGATCAGAGCTTCTAACGCAACCGCCGAATCGTGGACCATATCAAAGGCTGAAAGGAAACACCGAAAGAGGTGATTTTTGAGAAACGGACACTTTAGGGAATGACCTGTCAGCATATTCAGTCAAATATTATTTTACCTCTGTGAAATGTAACTGGTAGAGGTCGACTAGCCGCTGCAGAGAAAACAGAAATAAAACATCTAGCAGGTGTTAGATACATATGCACTGCTAAAATCAGATCTGTTCAGATTCCTACAAATTAGATCCAATCCAGTTGGATAATCCATCATACACAGATGATTCATTCTAGAACAGCTCATGGCCGTTGCACTGTAAACCACAGCTTCACTGAGCTTATTGCTTTTATAAAAACGAGCACACACTTTAAAGCCGTAGTTTCACTTTAGCTCTCTGGTCTGGGAGGCGTGCTGTCCAAATGTTAACTAATCAGACTGCCATAAACAATCAGACTTTTTTTTTTTTAAGTCAAGCGACCATCACTTTCATGCAGTCGATCATTGCTATTGCTTTAGAGTACTCTGAAAAGTCACAAACCACAAATAAATGTATCTAACCAATTAATGACGCTGGAGAAAGGATTATTATGGATTATGGACTCATATTTCAGCCGGAATCAACAGTTTGAAGTTAAAAACGTCTTAATGCTGTTTCAGCTTTTGTCTTCTCCAGATGTTAACTGATGGACTGGAGTGCTGTGGATTATTGTGATGTATTTATCAGCTGTTTGGACTCTAATTCTGACGGCACCCATTCACTGCAGAGCATCCATTGCTGAGCAAGTGATGGAATCGTACATTTGAAATGAAATGAAATACACTTTATTGTCCCCAAAGGGAAATCTGTTTTGGACTCAAGGTGCATTTACATTGACAAATACATTGGATCAGGGATGGGCAACTTTGATAGTGACGAGGGCCAGCATTGTTTCTCCTTTATACCAAGGGGCCAGATTACTAATCCACACACCGTCTTACTCAATTTCCTTTTTATTGAAGGAAATTAAAGTATAGCTAATGTCATTTGTTTTGAAAGATTTTATTAAGTATAAAACTTGTGCAGTTATGCTAATTCAGAAGGAAAACTTTGTTGTCAGTGGACAGAAATATTACCCCGACTAGCCAATGTAAACATCTCAATTGCATTGTCTGTAAATTTGCAACAAACAAATATACAGAGGTCCTTTTTTATTAGTAGCCTACAGAACATTCTCAAAACAACCTAAAAAGGACAGTTAAAAGGGGCTTAATTAAAAAAAAAAAAAAAGTTATTCCAAATGGTACCATAAAATAACCTGGTATCTGCAGATCAAATTTAAGACCTTTATAAGATCTGCGCTTCACATTTCAGCCTTTAAACTATTTGTAAGAAAACGGACGAGTCAAAAGTATCAATTATTATATTAATTTAAACAATTATTATCAATTAATTATTATATTAAATAACAAATACTGTATACCTTAGTGTCTTAATTGTTTAGATTTTTATAATGCATTAGCTTTTTGTCGATCCACTGGTTCACATTTAAAAATATGTAGCAAAAATAGCAGAACGGCTTACTGAAAAAGCAGATTCGTTCTCTGCCAGCAGCAGGCGCTTTCGGAACTGCAGAAATATAGTGGTTTAAAACGTCAGATAAAGCTGACGTGCAGCGCTTTTATTCAGTGAAATCGTAGCCTTTTGAAGTTTAATATTAATCCATATAGCAATTCTTGTCTTTCCGTCCCCAAAGACCTCTTATAATTGAGACTTTTTGTTCCATTTAAGAGTTTGCATGGCCTTAAATGCAAACAATTTAACCAAAGATGTTTTAAAGACCCGCGGAAACCCTAATAAGAACATAGTCCAGTGCAAACATTTCTGTCATGCATTTGGCAAAAAGCTTTTGTTGACTATGAATTTTACCTTTGAAATTTGAGGCAAGTGCAACTCTGGCATCCCCGTAATTTGTGAGCAGTGGTGTGAACCCCTTGAACTTGGTAAAAAGATAATCTGTTTACCATCTTGACTTGAAAATACTGTTTTCATGGTCAGTTTTTCATTTATTATTTGCTAATGTTAATGAATGTTTATATTAGAGTGCAGGTCCTACTACGCTGAAATTAATAGGGGAGCGGCTGGAAACATAGCGACCTCTCCTGGTTGGAGATAGTATTAACATCATAAACTGAAAGCAATCTTTACATGACTTGCTTTTCAAATGTTTTAAAATTGATCATCCGAGTCTAATATGATCCAGCGGGCTGTACTAAAAGACACTGCGGGCCGTATATGGCCCGTGGGCTGCCAGTTGCCCATCCCTGCATTGGATCATAAATAGCAATAGGAACAGATACAATAAAAACATAATCCCTGACCTTTAAAAAAAACTCCTTGTTTAAAGGGGTCATATGATGCGATTTCAATTGTTCCTTTCTCTTTGGAGTGTTACAAGCTCTTGGTGCATAAAGAAGATCTGTAAAGTTGCAAAGACTAAAGTCTCAAATCCAAAGAGATATTCTTTATAAACAGGGATTGAAATTAACTTTTTCACTCACCAGCCAATTTGGCTACTACATTTTTAAGTTACAGGCTATTCATAACTTCTACTAGCCAAAAAAAAACAGTTTGAGGCTGTCTACACTGGGCGTGGCAAAGAAACCGTTGCAAATCATTTTGTGTCAGTACTAGGGGTGTGCGATATTGACAAAAAATAATATCTCAATATTTTCTGGGATTTTATCGATAAAGATAATTAGACCATATTTTGCTGAGTGTGTTATTGTGCTGATATCTTAAGGATACCGTGGACAGCTGACTCCTAAAGTTTTTGATATTCTTCATATTCTGTGTGGTCAGTTCACAGCAGTGATAGAAATTAATCTTTTCCAATAAATTTAAATTGATTTGTACTTTTATGGGCATTTTTACTTTTATAAAGCCTTTTTTTTTCTAAAAGTGTACATCATCTTTTAAGTCAAATTCTTACATTTAATCAGTCAGTTATAATAATAATACATTTAGGCTGTTACTAAACAAATTAAATCAGTATCAATAAAATTCATGTTTGCAGAAGTTGCATATGAAGTGGCATTTAGATGTATTTACA
>NW_015505815.1:535145-537149 GCF_001515645.1 Sinocyclocheilus grahami
CCAGCCTCTGCTCACTCTAGCCCCCGGCCTCTGCTCACTCTAGACCCCGGCCTCTGCTCATTCTAGCCCCCCGACCGTTCCTCACTCTAGGCTGTAAACCACATAAACACATTTCATTACATCAAATACACAAAATAATATTCTTTTTAGCAACATCATATGACCCCTTAACATATTTAAGAGGTCATGACATGTTTTTTTTTTTTTATTATTATTATTATTTTATGATGTTCCCTGAGGTGTAATTATAATATAATTACATTTTTTTTTGGACGAAAAACATTCAGAATCGATTACCTTTTTCCACCCTGTTTCTCATCCTCTGCCTGAAACAGTCGGTTTCGGGGTGTTTTCCCTTTAAGAGGTCAGTGTAACCTCCACTTTTATGATTGGCTAACATCATTCCCCATGCATTACCGCATATGCAGTGGGTCAGCCAAGATTTCATGTGCGTGCCCGAGAACTGACTGTTCATACAGTGACTCAAGAGCTTGATATTCACCTTTCCATGCAATCTTCACTGCAATTTTAACCAGGCGCCCAAGCTTAGATTTTGCTGTGATGCCATATCTAATTAATCTCTCTACGACGGCCTGATAAAACAAGCACAGAATTCTCTGACCCGACTCCATACAGCCCAAGTCTACACATAAAATACCGTCTCTGCTGCACACCAGATGTCCACATGAATACCCCAGCTGAGTGTATTATTTCTCCGGTGAACTATTCCTCTTATGGCAAGTTAAAATATTATATCTAGACGTATGAGAGAATGCAAGCAGGTTTTACCCAGCAGCTCCATGCAGAGCTCAGTATCTACACGCCCATCTTCTGTCAGCGCTCCAAACACCAGCCCGTCTGCTCGGTGAATCTTCATCTGTTCAATGTCCCTCTTCATCACCTCCGCTTCCCAGTCTGAGTACAGGAAGTCCCCAGCGCGGGGCCGGATCATAACATACACCGGGATCCGCACGCTCTCTTTCACCACCTGCAGCAGACCTGAAGACCAGAGACCGAACAATTCAAACATGCAGAGTACTGATGAAGCAGCTCTTCAGGGAGCTGTGCTTCTAGTCTAGCTATCTAATAAATCTACTATTAAAATTGTTAGCACTGGGATGAATTGTTGAATTATTGGATGTTGGGATGCAGAAAACCTCCCATTTGTAAAGAATAAGGGACATTTTTACATTTATATTCACATTTTCATATTACTTTCAATGTCTTTTTCCTCTACATCCATTGAAACGTTTCCATCTTCTTCATTTCCATTTCTGTCTATATAATTGACATTTTGAATTCAGTTCAAAATCTTGAACTCCTGAATTTCTGTTTTCATAAATGTCCGATATGGTAACAACAAATTATAAACGATCAGCCGTGTGAATGACATATGAAGTCTGTGACACTCATGTTGGTCACTACAGCATAAGGAATCCTCTAGTTTGGCATCAGTGTGAATGGCTAAATAACTTTCATAAATTAATTAATAAACATTCATATTTACAATATCTACTTACGGTATTTGAGTTTAATATAAGCAGTTTGCAAAGAAATCTGTCATCTTCAGCATACTTATAGATCATTTAAAGGACACTCCACTATTTTTGAAAATAGACTCATTTTCCAACTCCCCTAGAGTTAAACAGTTGAGTTTTACCGTTTTCGAATCCATTCAGCCGATCTCCGGGTCTGGCGGTAGCACTTTTAGCTGTAGCTTAGCATAGATAATTGAATCTGATTAGACCGTTAGCATCTCGCTAAAAAATGACCAAAGAGTTTTGATATTTTTCCTATTTTCCTTCTGTAGTTACATCGTGTACTAAGACCGACGGAAAATGAAAAGTTGCGATTTTCTAGGCCGATATGGCTAGGAGCTATACTCTTATTCCGGCTAAATAATCAAGGAACTTTGCTGCCGTACCATGAGTGCAGCAGGCGCAATGATATTACGCTGTGAGGAATGAGAGTATAGTTCCTAGCCATATCGGCCTAGAAAATCGC
>NW_015505815.1:537239-546526 GCF_001515645.1 Sinocyclocheilus grahami
CTTTTTATGGAAAGTAATGCGTTATATTACTTTTGTGTTACTTTCGCGTTACTTTTTAAATATGAGCAAGACTTGATTGTTTTTAATATAAGAAGTTCTATTTATAGCAAATATAAAAGCCCTTTCACACAAGAAAGTGTAATGAATAAACCTCAGGCTGAAGCAAAAGTAACTTCACGTCTGTACAGTAGAACGCAGGAGAAGAAACACTCTTCAGCAATAAAAAAACAAAGCACAATTGTTAGTTTATCTAAAGTCAGGTTTGCTTATTAGTACGGTTGAACTGGATCAGCAAAGGTCAGCAGAAAAGACATTAGTTAATAAAATGGGATCAGATATATTTGTGTTATTTAACATATTTAATTATTGCAGGTTTGCGTCATAATCTCAGTTTGCATTTCACTGTTTTAATTCATTTTGATGAATACTAAATCTGTTTTTTGTGAGTGGGATGAATTAACGCACATTCACATTTAGTCTAGAACTACAGTAGCATCATGTTCACACAGCGCACACAACGCCTCTGCACTCCCGATTTCTCCCAGTATGGGGACAGGAGACTTGTCAGTCAATAAATGGGAAAACAAAGTAACTGGCATTACTTTTTTGAAAAAGTAACTCAGATATTTTCTTGTAAATTAAAAAAGTAATGCGTTACTTTACTAGTTACTTGAAAAAAGTAATCCGATTACGTAACTCGCATTACTTGTAATGAGTTACCCCAACACTGGGTCTTAGTACACGATGTAACTAGAGAAGAGTCAAGTTTTAAATAGGAAAAATACAGAAACTCTTTGGTCATTTTTGAGCGAGATGCTAACGGTCTAATCAGATTCAATGATCTATGCTAAGCTAAGCTACAGTGCTACCGCCAGACCCAGAGATCGGCTGAATGGATTCGAAAACGGTAAAACTCAACTGTTTAACTCTAGGGGAGTCGGAAAATGAGCCTGTTTTCAAAAATAGTGGAGTGTTCCTTTAAATGCTACTTAAAAGTTTATGCATGTTAATGAAATCGAAAACATATTTTTCAAATTGCCAGACATGATATTGAATCTTCTTGTCCAGTTAAAATGAAGAGATACTATTATCTGTCTATTTTAATATGTGGAAATAATAGTTCTATAAAAACACTTAAAAACCTAGTTTTATTTATGGTTTCATTTGAGGGGTGTTTGTATTCTGACAAGTACTCAAGGTATGCTGTTTTTTTTTCCCCCCCCAAATGAATTACTCTTGAATCATTGGCATCAGTCGGACTGAATTCAATCTGAACATACAAGCACTACAGTGAATGCGTGTCAGAGTGTTGCAGTAGCAGGACATGTGTGTAGTGACCTGTGCTGGGCGTCAGTCCTCCCTCCAGCAGGTTACAGCACAGCTCAATACGACCCGCACCTGAACATCAACACCACAACACACGACCTCTGAACCAAGACATTCACCACAGCTGCACAGTTCATCATATATTACGCTTTGCATTTTCGCTTTACTATATAGGTGTGTGAAACCGTACCTCCCCTTTCTGCATTTATGGCTGACTCGACTGAGTCCACACACACCTCCATCAGGAAACCGTCTGACATCTGAAAGAACAATCTAATTGTTTATTATTGGAAATTATATTATTATAATAAAAGACACGACAACGTAACTGTTTGATCTGTCATGACAAAAAGTGTAAGCCTGTTCTACACAGGTGTCAGATAAGGGACACTTCCCAACTGTTTTAGTGCTATTAAACTGATGCAATGCAGTGTAATGAGCGAAAACTGATCGCCGTCCGTTTTACATTTGCCAAAAAGTAGGGATAGGCGTACCGATCCGAAGTATCGATATATCGATACTGACGCGAGTATCGAAAGTATCGATACTCAAACAAACAATATTGATACTAAGGTGTGATTTATTTACCAGTGATTTTGTTTATTTAACAAAAAAATAATAATGCGTACAATATGCACTGAATTGGACGAATAACCTTTTTAAGCGAGTAATTGTGTAGGATATAACAATTTTCCTGCTCATCTAAACACACAAATGTTGCAAGACAGAACTAATCAATCACAGAGAGCGTTCACTCACTTCTGAGTGCATTCAGACAGGGCTGCGTTTCCCAAAAGTATCATAAGAAAGCATTAAAGCTTTTGGGAACGGCAGCCCTGAACAATGCTTATCAGAGTTATTTCACAATAAACAAACTGAAATTGTAGCCTGCATAGTTTGTGCAATTACAGTTATTTAAATCGAACGTTGAAAGGTAATATTGATCATGTTCTATTCTGTAATGTTAATAGAAATCATACACTGTCAGAATCAAAAGGTTGCATTTTATGCATGCAACAGCCGGTCACTGGCAGTCCCTGATGAAGATGCACTGTTCCAGCATTGGAACACTGTATTTATAAGTGTTATACATGCAATGTTTTAAATAAAGAATTTGATATTTTGTAATTATTGTGTCTGTTTTAATTGAATGCCAGTAGTACCTATGTAGGGTAAAAATAAAATGAATTCTATATAAAATTATAAAATCTAATGAAATATATTCAAATGAATTAATTACAGTAGTATACTGATTAATTACAGTTTGCTAGTGTAAACCAAATACAGTTTGCTACTGTTAATCTTAATTACAGTAACTTACTGGCAACAGTGTTGCCAGAAAGTTACTGTAAAAACCCTTTGAAATGTCTAACAGTGTGGCACTGCACAGCGTCTTGTTTTTAGAGCCATCTTAGACCTGTGTTTGCCTCTCGTTATTTACACTACATGCTTGAATCGATTGAAAACTCAGATTTAGCCACACAATGACGTCATAAAGTGGCACATTCCACAACCTGTTGTTTCGGCAGATTGGCGTCAGTATAAGCTGTTTTTAGAGTAAAGAGACAGTTTTGAGTTCTGAAAGTCACAGGATGTTTGTATAGTACAATGATCACGGGAATCTTGATTTCTCAGTTCATGACCCCATGATGGTGGTGGTTCATCTCATTTTATATATATAATAAATAATATCCCCAATTCTGACTAGGACTCCTGACTAAGACAAAGCTAAATAGAATAAAATATATACATATATATTCTATATTTACCTTTGTCTTAGAGTCCTAGTCAGAATTGGGGTGATTATAGTTACCTAAAACTTTAAAAAAAAATGTTACTTTAAATAAAATAAAATATATACATATATTAAAAAAAACATTTTATTTCAGCTAGTTTAACATAAGGTACTAAAATACATAAAATTTAATGAAAATGAACCATGGTTTTCCTAAAGTGACCATAGTTCAACTGTAGCATTTATAGATTTGAATCATGTGTAAACAAAAATATAACCTAATAAGTTACAATTAAGGCGTATTGAATGTTAAAATGCGTTTTAAACAAAGTTAAGTGCTTATCATTACCCGTTTTACTCGTAGTAATTTAATAATTTAATACATTTCATAATTTAAAAGTTTAGTTCAGACGTATCGAATCGGTATCGACGATACTGCCTTGAAAAATATCGGTATCGTATCGAAAACAAAATAAGTGGTATCGCCCATCCCTACCAAACAGTGATTACAGACTCTACTTAAGCTGCGTCCCAACTATACACTCATGCACTATGTACTCAATCATGTAGTGTATGAATTATATAAGGCTATTTTATCATTCATAATCAGTCTGGTAGCCCCTCCCCCTTCGGTGTGTAATTAAAGCTGCACAGTCCAGTGCATGAAGTGTCCAACATTCCACACTTCATTTCTTCGGCTATTTAAGTGCAGCATCCGGGTGTTTAAAGCGCACTTCTCATGTTTGGAATGTTCGGTGTGAACGCACTACTCGCACTCTGCACACTACTGAAGATTTAGTGCGAGATTTGGGACGCGCCTTCAGTGAGTGAACTGCTGATTTCATTCATGGTTGTTGTCAGAAAGTATTTCAAAAATGACTGAATGAGCTATAATCTGTCAAATATAACCATGAATGAAATCAAGTCATACTGAGGCAGAAAGAACAGTTCACTCAATAAGTAACGTTAACGTTAGTCTGTAGTCGCGTTTAGGCCAGTGTTCGGGTTTCGGCACGCTGGAGGAGTGCTGGGGCTTCGGTCTGAACTCAGAGTCACTCCGAGCAGAAGAGTCCGACTCAACCGTGTTACTGCAGTGTCTCCTAAAATCCCACGCGTGTTTAACTGATAGCATTGCACACGCCCGTGTGTGGTTGTTTATGTAGTAATGAGCGACTAAGCTCTGTTTTCGGTCAAGTTTCGTTACCTCGTGAACGTCCAGCTTTGTCAGAACACCGGAAGAGTTTCCGACTCAGGGTTGCCAGGTCTGCGAAACAAAACCAGCACAAATACGCTAATCAAGACTAGCATAATGGCGTTTTTTCCTCCGGTTTCACCTCCTTCGGAATCGAGGGGAGTGCAGGGGACATCGCTTTAACCCTCGACTGAAAAAGCGACCCGCGACTACAGTATAAAAGGCGGCAGGTTTCGCGTGGAAACGGAGGGCTTGGCAACCCTGCACCGGACACGCTCTCGCTTCAGAGATCCGCTAGAACCGATTCAGTCGAGTCCTCAACGAGTCATGCGGAGGCTTGTGAATCGTTTTAACCGATTGATGGATAAGAGCATATGCACACATACCAAAACAGGGATAATGTACAGCAGTATGTCACTCCATCACATGAGCCATCGTAAAAAGACATCTCTGATAAAAGCCTGTACAGAAGCGAGAGATCTGAAGTACAAAGCTGAAGAGATGCTGGTATTATTCAGTTGCTTTATTACAAATTCTGAACTTCTAATGGGAGCTTTAACCTCTTAAGACCCCGCAAAACATTTGAGGAAAAAAATAGCATTTTTTTCATGTCATTACATTGTTTAGAGCATTATAAAAAATAATAATAATAATAATAAAAGATATTTCATTCATAAGTTATGCCACGTCCTCCGTAGAGGACATCAGGACTCAATTTAAAAAATAAAAATAAATAGACATGAATGAACATGCACAGGCAAAACATCAATTTTTTTTTTAAAATCGCCAATACATTTTTAGTTTTCAGGATTTATTTTTTTTACCAAACATTGTATAAAGATAATTCTCAACTATGCTATAACCGAATGATTTGATATACCATTTTTCTTCATGCAAAATGTGTGTAAAATGGCCATAAACAGGTTTTCTCATTATCTATAAACCAAATCTAATTTGCATATTAATGTGTTTTTGGGGCAACGTGTAATGAAAAAAGAAGTGTAGTAATGGGAGTAATAATTGACAAGATTTTCATAATAATATATAATATTTCATAGGAATATTGAGATATAATTTCTTTCCCTGTTCATTTGTTGTGTCTCCCAAAATGCGTAATAAACATGCTTTTTTTCCATGCATGAAATCAACCTCCTGTTTCGTAACAGAAAGTTATATATTGATTTGAAACCCTATAACATTTTCCTGAGATGTTGATTTATGACACACAGTTTAAAAATGAGTCAGATTTAAACGATAATTACAAAATATGATCATATTTCCATAAGAGTGTCACTAAATTACTATCAGACATATCTGAAGACCAAGGACAGGGGGTGGTCACGGTGAAGCATCCAATCATTTAGCATCTCTGGAAAGCCCTGAATGTGCTCTGTACAGGACATCCAGACAACGATAATTACAAAATATGATCATATTTCCATAAGAGTGTCACTAAATTACTATCAGACATATCTGAAGACCAAGGACAGGGGGTGGTCACGGTGAAGCATCCAATCATTTAGCATCTCTGGAAAGCCCTGAATGTGCTCTGTACAGGACATCCAGACGCACAACAGAGAAATCCCTCAAATATTATGTCCTCATATGAGGATGCAGGGTCTCAGGAGGTTAAGAGCAGCAAAACTCTGGATTTACTCACTTATGATGAACACAATTAACATTGTGCAGGCATATGGTATTGCGACTCGAATGCTCTGAGATATAAAAGCTGTAGTTTTGTCGTGTGACATGTCATTAGACTTCGCAGTATTGGACGTCGCCATCTTTAATATTCACTGTCGCTATGGTTACAGGTGATGCACGTTCACACAGTTATTGGGAACTGATTCATACTTGACCATTCTGCTGCTTTTATGATGTGATGGGCTTGAACTCTTGTGTTTGGCTAGGACGAGCGAGTCTGTGCATGCAGGTGCAATACAGTCATACAGCCAAATCCAGCGACTTTTTAATATTACCAAAAGATTTCTCTGAAGAGAGTATCTAAAACATGTTCTCTCTCCCTCGTCACGTCACTGCCACGAATGGTAAGAGTGGCAAGAAAGACAGCAATAAAAGATGAGCACATTTTTCATTTACAAAAAAAACCAATCTGAATGTGTAGCATATGAGTGCATTAAAAGCTTAAATGCTGTAGCTTGTGTTAAAGTTCAGCATGAATCGTTAGTTTTCTTTCATTCTGAACATATTCTTCTCTCTTTCTTTCTTTCTTTTTCTCTTTCTACATGCTCTGGTTTGATCTGGTGGTGAGGCAGATCTTCTGACTGCAATATAAAGCAAGTCCAATCTGAATATGAATACTGTATTAACCTGTTTTAAAGTGCAAAACCACTTCTGAACATGTTCTTCTTTAATTGCGTGACTCTTTCCAACTAGTTTGATCTGCCACAGTGACATGGTAAAGCAGACCATCTGAAAGCAATACAAGGCAAGTCCAATCTGAATGTCATGTATAAGAATACATAAAAAACTGTGCTAACTTGCTTTAAAAGTGGAACAATCGCTGTTTGTCTGAACATGTTCTTCTGTTTCTTTCTTTGCATGACTCTTTCCATCTACATGCCGTGGTTTGATTCGTCACAATGGTAAGCAGCAGCATGCATGTTGGCGAGGTTCTTCTGGATTTAGTCTGTCTCAGTTTTTATGTAATCGCAGACAGACTGGATGATGGTGAGATCAGATCTCTGTGTAGAGCACTGGCTGCTTTCAGACTCCTTATGCATACAAAAATATCACTGGATTAGTACAATTAATGGCAAAAGGAATGTTTGGAAATGTAATCTGATATTTCCTACTGAAACACTACATCAAAAGATGGAAATGACTGCCTTAAAACCATTTGTGTTGGTGAAAATACTAATGACCGAAGACGTTTGCACAATACTGTATGCATAGCATACATATAATAGCTGCAAGTCTATCTCTGACAGCACATAAAACATAGGCAGAAAATACACTCTTATTTTTATTTGAAATAAAGTATACTAATACACTTGAAAACAAGCAGAGATCGCTTTACTTTAGAGATTTAGCAAAACTGCAGCCAAAGATCCTTTTGAGTTACAAAGTGATGTTGAGGCTGGAAGTGTTTACAATATTTTCAACAGTGAACAGAACAAATAAAACACGCTGTCGCTGTTGTAGAAACATGTCCCATCTTCACTCTCAGTGCAGAGTTACAAATGAAGAAAGTAAACAGTGAAAACTGGCCATATTCAGAGAGTTTGCTGAGAAAGACGAGATACCACAGCGACCAGAGAAATGAGAAAACCAACTAAATGAGCAAGTGATGAAAATAGTGTTGAAGCTTATGACTAAATTATACATACTAAACTATATTAGCTTTTCTCAAAACAGAGAAATGGAGCATGCGAAGTGTCAAATGTGGTTTAAAATGCATAATATTTATTGCACAAAAGGGGTATAAATGTATTTGCACAGAGATTACAACCAGGAGAAGCAATGAATTAACCTTCACATTCTTGTTCTAATACACTTATTATTAAGTAAAATAACAAGAGATAAAAATAGAGAAAACATTCCAATGGGCCTCATTCATGAAACTTGCGTAAATAGTCCAGGAACGCAGTGGAATATTCTGCACTCCCTTCTCAGGTTTGGCCCCAGTATATTTCATAAATGCAAAAAATACTAATAGGCCATATGCCTAACAATAAATATTCAATTAACGTGTGTCCACCAAAGCGTTTTTAGCCAGCTAAAAAATGTCTGGCTAAGACAACTGGTGGCACTTGAGAACCTTTTTGGTACCACAGCATTTTTCCAGACGCTTTTGGTTGCTATGATTTGAAATATCCACGGCACTAATGTATTAGGCCTACTAGTATCTCATTTTGAAGAATATTACTGAATATAAAAATGCAGTAATCAGTAATACGAACTTCTCCATCATTGTTCAGTCGTTGTACAAGTAGGATGGTTGGTTGCTGTAGCATTAGTCCCGCCCCAGAGGCGGACAGTAGTGATTTTTACTTTACTCAAGTAAATTTAAAAAGTATCTGTAGTTTATCAGAGTGTTTTTCTTTGGAAAACTTCACTTCACTACATTCCGAAGCATAATGTCATACTTTTTACTGCACTACATTTCATAAATAAAAGTTGTTGTTTGTTTTACCTTTAATTTTTAAAACATTAAAAATGTAGTACTTTCTTGTACTCAAGTAAATCTTTGAATTACTTTTACTTGAGTAAACGTAAGAAAGTAATAGATTTCTAATGCAATTAAGTATTAAATGATATTTAATATGAAACATAGTGCAGTAAAAAGTACAATATTATGCTTTGGAATGTTGTGAAGTAAAGTTTTCTAAAGAAAAACACTCAGATAAAGTACAGACACCTGAAAAGTACTTTTACAGCAAAGTAAAAATACTTCTCTACTGTCTGCCTCTGCCCGCCCCTGCTCCATTGATTTGGAGTGACATTGACGAGCACTGCGCTGCGTTTTAACCAAAGTTGAACAGTTTTCAAAACTCAGCAACAAAAAAACAAGACAGGGCAAAATAACTTGTGAAATATTGTTATGGTAGTGCATCAAAATGTCATCAGTTTGCCAAAAAGAACACACAACGTTTTACGCACCATTAACACAGGTGTACATTGCTTTCGTACCAACCAACATTTTGAAAATAGGAACATTTTCATGAATTCGAAAGTTTACATCAGAACGGCTTTACAAACTGCCGTGTTCTACATGAATGAGGCTCAATAAACGCTTTTGCGGGGTTTTTTTTTTTTGCATACTGATGTCTACAGAAATAGCTAAAAAGAGCTTTTCCCCATCAGGTGTGTGCTTCCCTAAAGGCCATGCCTTCTCTGATAAAAAAAAGCAAACCCCACACAAATATTGTAAAAATGCCTAATATATAAGCACAGTAAAATTCTGTGATAGAAGATTATTCCATCAGGCAGATGGATTCAAATTAAGCCACATATATATATATATATATATATATATATATATATACAGTGGGTACGGAAAGTATTCAGACC
>NW_015505815.1:547828-549245 GCF_001515645.1 Sinocyclocheilus grahami
TACATATAATAGCTGCAAGTCTATCTCTGACAGCACATAAAACATAGGCAGAAAATACACTCTTATTTTTATTTGAAATAAAGTATACTAATACACTTGAAAACAAGCAGAGATCGCTTTACTTTAGAGATTTAGCAAAACTGCAGCCAAAGATCCTTTTGAGTTACAAAGTGATGTTGAGGCTGGAAGTGTTTACAATATTTTCAACAGTGAACAGAACAAATAAAACACGCTGTCGCTGTTGTAGAAACATGTCCCATCTTCACTCTCAGTGCAGAGTTACAAATGAAGAAAGTAAACAGTGAAAACTGGCCATATTCAGAGAGTTTGCTGAGAAAGACGAGATACCACAGCGACCAGAGAAATGAGAAAACCAACTAAATGAGCAAGTGATGAAAATAGTGTTGAAGCTTATGACTAAATTATACATACTAAACTATATTAGCTTTTCTCAAAACAGAGAAATGGAGCATGCGAAGTGTCAAATGTGGTTTAAAATGCATAATATTTATTGCACAAAAGGGGTATAAATGTATTTGCACAGAGATTACAATCAGGAGAAGCAATGAATTAACCTTCACATTCTTGCTCTAATACACTTATTATTAAGTAAAATAACAAGAGATAAAAATAGAGAAAACATTCCAATGGGCCTCATTCATGAAACTTGCGTAAATAGTCCAGGAACGCAGTGGAATATTCTGCACTCCCTTCTCAGGTTTGGCCCCAGTATATTTCATAAATGCAAAAAATACTAATAGGCCATATGCCTAACAATAAATATTCAATTAACGTGTGTCCACCAAAGCGTTTTTAGCCAGCTAAAAAATGTCTGGCTAAGACAACTGGTGGCACTTGAGAACCTTTTTGGTACCACAGCATTTTTCCAGACGATACGGCTTTGGATATTACTAGCTTAGCGAGTCCCGTATATTTTTCAGTTCCGGTTGCAGGGCCCCCGCAGCAGGGCGATTGGGTGACTGTAACAAAACACAGCTCTTCCGTTCTGATTAAAACAGGTTCTTCCCATTCAGTGACACCCCCTTTTTTTCTAACCATTATTTATATAGCGCTTTCTACAATACAGATTGTGTCAAAGCAGCTTTCCAGTGTTAAACAGGAAAAACGTGTGCTGATAATGCAAGAGGACAATAGAAAACAGTCAGTTTATCAGTTAAATTAAGTTCATTGTTGATTCAGTGATGTCATCATCCAGCTCTGTTCAGTTCTCTTCCAATAGTGTCTGTGCAGTCAAGTCAACAATGTTGCCAGAAATTGTGTCCCCAACTAAGCATGCCAAATGCGACAGTGCCAAGGAACCAAAACTCCATCGGTGACAGAAATCACAGGAGAAAAAAAAAACCTTGGGAGAAATTGTAACGGAAGAGGTCTGACGCAACAGGTTAGTATTTATAAA
>NW_015505815.1:550896-552245 GCF_001515645.1 Sinocyclocheilus grahami
ATAAAGTTCAAGATGCATTCTTGAAGCCTTGAAAAGTGGTGCAAATCCTTCAGTTCAAGCAATATACAGTGTTGTGCAAAATGTAATTGCCCCAATCCTGATTTCTTTTGTTTTGTATTTCATACAAAAATAGTTTAAAAACTTTGCACGAAATGCAAGATAAAACAGGAATCCTGAGTAAACAAATAATACAGGTTTTATTGATTTATTTTGTCATTAATTTTGAAGCAAAAAAGTTATCCAACATCTGTCACCCATGTGAAAAACTATTTGCTGTATTAAACTTAAAATCTGGTTGTGCCACCTTTAGCAGCAATAATTGCAACCAAACGCTTCCAATAACTGGAGATCAGTCTTTACAGCACTGTGGTGGAATTTTGGCTCATTCTTCTTTGCAGAACTGCAAAGGTTCAAGTCAGGACTTTGACTACGCCACTCCATAAGAGCCATTCAAAGGTGGACTTGCTCCTATGCGTTGGATCATTGCCTAGCGGCACAATCCAGTTTATGCTTAGAGACTGAAGACCGGACATTCTCCTTTTTGATGACGGAGGTTGTTGCAGTGAGTGGTATTTATCACACATTAAATGGAGGTAATAAACAATGAAACACAATGAGGGAGGTGAATAGAACACAATCACATCAACGGTAAAGAAGCACAAACACGGTGAGTTTAGGGTGAGTATATATCCAGTCCAGGATTGGGGTTGTGATGAATATTAGGTGATGGGGATCAGTATTTTGATGAATAAGAGGACACAGAGGGTGCAGAACCAGGCGGAGGTTGCCCATCCTAATGGTGCAGTGGTTACTAACGGTGTTTGGTTCCTGTCTGCTGTGCTGCTGAGTGGTTTGCGACTGTAGCTCCATGTAGATTTGTTTTTCTGTTGGAAATCTTACTATCACTCTTTGTTATTTAAACTGATAAAATATAACTTAATATAATCACCATATTTAGGATATTATCTAAGAAACTAATTTGACATTGTTCGCTTTTTAATTTAAACGGCTAGCACAGCGCATTATCATTCCATTAGCCTGTTAGCTTGTCATTCACGTCTACCGTTTCTTTTCTCTTTCTCGCTCCGCTTTTCACGAGTTCATCAAACAACTGTGGTAAGTCAGAATCATTCAACAATCACAGTGAGTAATGGCTTTTTTATCATGTTATTGTCACTTGCACTGCTTGCCACATGTTTAGTGTAGCTTTCTCTGTCAGCGGCGAGGGATTCAGATATGATAAATGCAGGGAAATAGTTAGACTGAGAGAGAAGATTTCAGAACTAGAGACGCGCATCCAAACGTTAATTGAGGATAGTAAGAATGTGAGGGCCTTAGATACGGCTTTG
>NW_015505815.1:552314-558190 GCF_001515645.1 Sinocyclocheilus grahami
TAATGCAAGAGGACAATAGAAAACAGTCAGTTTATCAGTTAAATTAAGTTCATTGTTGATTCAGTGATGTCATCATCCAGCTCTGTTCAGTTCTCTTCCAATAGTGTCTGTGCAGTCAAGTCAACAATGTTGCCAGAAATTGTGTCCCCAACTAAGCAAGCCAAATGCGACAGTGCCAAGGAACCAAAACTCCATCGGTGACAGAAATCACAGGAGAAAAAAAAAACCTTGGGAGAAACTGTAACGGAAGAGGTCTGACGCAACAGGTTAGTATTTATAAAACAGGTTTATTTGGTCACAGAGAGTATGGGTGTAGAGTCCAGAGGATGTGATGGTGAGTGAATAGTTCAAAGGATATGATGAGTGGGGTAATCCAAGTCTTTGGGCTTTACAGGAGTGGAAATGCAGACAGGAGGAGCACACACACCTCAGCGATCCGGGAGCTAGGAGGAACAGGAGACACTTGGAGATGAGGAGACACTAGGAGGAACACAGGAGGTAAGTAATGCAGGAAGTATTCAAATGGAAGTAGTAGCAAAGTCATTGAGTCCTCTACGTGTATACATGACCGGACAATGAGGATGTCTGAGGTGTGTGCTTTTATGCAGGCTGATTGATGAGGTGCTTGATTGGTGACAGGTGCAGGTGCTCAGTACTCAGGTGACGGTGGTTGCGGTGATTGGGAGGTGACTGAGTCTGGCCGATCTGTGACAGTACTCCCCCCCTCCCGAAAGGCGTGTCTCGTGCCGCAACAATTCCACCGGGGAGGGGGGGTGGGCACCCTGGAGGCTGGTACAGGACGGAGACCCGGGAGGCCTCCAGGGCGGAGCAGGTAGTCCGGGTTGCCATGGCGAAGAAGGGAACTCGGGAGGCCATGGCGGAGCCGGAGACTCGGGTTGCCATGGTGGATCCTCCGTGGCCTTGGCTGTCTCGGCCACGGGTATATGCCCCCCCAATTTTCTTGGGGAAATCTAGGAATTCTGGGGATCGCTCAGGAAGAGCGGGCTCTTGAGGGCGCTCTGGAGGAGCGGGCACTTGAGGTCTGGACAGGACCAGCGAAGGCAACGAAAGAGAGCTGGACGGCGACCAGCGGAGGCGAAGGAGGCTCAGAGAAGCGTGTTTGCGTGGTTTCTGGGGTGAGGACGGGTGCCAAGAACCCCGGGGCCAGCGCCATGTCCATTATCGCCGATTGACACACTGGAGCAAGCTCTGGGGCTGGAGCAGACACTGGAGCCAGCTCTGGGGCTGGAGCAGACACTGGAGCCAGCTCTGGGGCTGGAGCCGACACTGGAGCCAGCTCTGGGGGGGGCGGGCGCCGCCACGGGGGCAAGCTCGGGGGCTGGAGCCGACACTGGAGCCAGCTCTGGGGCTGGAGCCAACACTGGAGCCAGCTCTGGGGCTGGAGCCGACACTGGGAAGAACTGGGAATCAGGAGCCCTCCCTGGGCTGAACGGGGAAACAGGAGCCCTCCCTGGGCTTAACTCGGGAACTGGAGCCCTTCCTGGGCTATACTTGGAAACAAGGGCCCTTCCTGGGCTATACTCGGGATCAGGGACCCTCCCTGGGCTATACTCGGGATCAGGGACCCTCCCTGGGCTATACTCGGGATCAGGAGCCCTCCCTGGGCTTAACGGGGAAACAGGAGCCCTTCCTGGGCTATACTCGGGATCAAGAGCCCTTCCTGGGCTTAACTGGGGATCTGAAGCCCTTCCTATGCTCGGCGGGGGATCTGGAGCCCTTCCGGGGCTGAACTGGGGATAGGGAGCCCCTCCTGGGCGGAACTGGGGATCTGCCGGCTGCCTTGGGTGAGCCGCGGATGGCGGCGGACTGGTTCTGGCTCAGTCCAGTGGTGTGTGGGAGGTCCAAGGAGCACTGAGGGTTGGCCCCAAGCCAGAACAGATGGTTGAGGGTGGCATCATCCATCGCCGTCACCGCTGCGAGCTTGCAAAACTCCCCGGCGTACTCGTAGAAGGGGAGATCCCGGCGAGCGAGGACGGAGAAACATGCAGCCGATTGCATGCCGTGGGGAGAACTCATCTGTGCCGTCTGTGTTGGTCCGGTCTTCTGTAGTGGAAGAGGTCTGATGCAACAGGTTAGTATTTATAAAACAGGTTTATTTGGTCACAGAGAGTACGGGTGTAGAGTCCAGAGGATGTGATGCTGAGTGAATAGTTCAAAGGATATGTGGGGATCTGCCGGCTGCCTTGGGTGAGCCGCGGATGGCGGCGGACTGGTTCTGGCTCAGTCCAGTGGTGTGTGGGAGGTCCAAGGAGCAATGAGTGTTGGCCCCAAGCCAGAACAGATGGTTGAGGGTGGCATCATCCATCGCCGTCACCGCTGCGAGCTTGCAAAACTCCCCGGCGTACTCGTAGAAGGGGAGATCCCGGCGAGCAAGGACGGAGAAACACGCAGCCGATTGCATGCCGTGGGGAGAACTCATCTGTGCTGTCTGTGTTGGTCCGGTCTTCTGTAGTGGAAGAGGTCTGATGCAACAGGTTAGTATTTATAAAACAGGTTTATTTGGTCACAGAGAGTACGGGTGTAGAGTCCAGAGGATGTGATGCTGAGTGAATAGTTCAAAGGATATGATGAGTGGGGTAATCCGAGTCTTTGGGCTTTACAGGAGCAGAAATGCAGACAGGAGGAGCACACACCTCAGCGATCCGGGAACTAGGAGGAACAGGAGACACTTGGAGACGAGGAGACACTAGGAGGAACACAGGAGGTAAGTAATGCAGGAAGTATTCAAATGGAAGTAGTAGCAAAGTCATTGAGTCCTTTACGTGTATACGTGACCGGACAATGAGGGTGTCTGAGGTGTGTGCTTTTATGCAGGCTGATTGATGAGGTGCTTGATTGGTGACAGGTGCAGGTGCTCAGTAATCAGGTGAAGGTGGTTGCGGTGATTGGGAGGTGACTGAGTCTGGCCGATCTGTGACAGAAACCAGGCTCAGTCGGGGGCCAGTTCTCCTCTTGCCAGAGTGCCTTACATCTTGGCCAATTTAAAAGTGCTGGCTAATGTAAACGTAAATTCAGTAAGATCGGCGAGTAATGAGGTGAAGGTGGTTGCGGTGATTGGGAGGTGACTGAGTCTGGCCGATCTGTGACAGAAACCAGGCTCAGTCGGGGGCCAGTTCTCCTCTTGCCAGAGTGCCTTACATCTTGGCCAATTTAAAAGTGCTGGCTAATGTAAACGTAAATTCAGTAAGATCGGCACTAATGATGTTCGACTTCGCCAGTCGCAGATCACTAAATATAACATTAAAGAGGTGTGTGAACTTGCAAGTACAATGTCAGACACTGTAATATGGTTTGGTCCCCTCCCTGCTTACCGTGGTGATGAGATACATAGCAGACTGTCGTCACTCAATGGCTGGATGTCTGAGTGGTGTCCGCAGAATAACATGGGTTTCATAGACAAATGGACCAGGGATGGTGCCTCTCTTCTCTCTAGAAATATGGCACAATCTTAGAGTTTGTACTTGACTAACTGGGGCCCACAGACTCTTACAACTAGAGACTCTTACACCTTGAAGCGAATCAGCTCACGGGGAAATATGAATAATTAATCATAACTAGTTATAATTAATTATAAATATTTAGATCCGCTGTAAGTATTTACTTGACCTCTCAGGGTCAACTGTCTGTCAATGGAACCATTTGATATTCAGCAGATTTACAGCCTGAAGGAAACATCAGACTCTTAGTTCAAATGCACCTTTGTAAAAAGGTGCAAATTATACTTAGTCTTAGTAATTGATACATTAAGTTTGATGCTTGCACGTCTCGTCTGTCTGAAAGAGAGGCTTGATGCAATCTGAAGGCTCAAGTTGATCTTTGCTGAAGTTGGTTGATGAAAAAGAACCAGTTTGAGTCAGAGAATCTTGGTGAATGGAAAAGTCAAGGCCCGAGGCCTGGCACAAACTTAGGGTGTCCTGGAGCATTGTAGCTCACATTTTCTCAGAACCTAACAGAACCACCGACTGAAGGCGGGTCACTGATGTGAGGCCTTTAAGGTCTGAGAAGATTCACGCCTCTCAAGATGGGCTTGTCCAATGAGAAAGGCTGAAATCCCAAGCAGGAGGTTGCAATTACTGGAGGGTTTTACGACCCTTTGTCTCTAAGCATGGTATTTCGCATATGTAATTCGCTTGGGTGTTGATGAAAGATTACTAAAGTTTCTTAGAACACTAATATGTTGCATAAGTATAAACATATAATATACACTCTCAATTAGATCATCCGAATACGAATTCATAGAGACCAAACATGGTATATGTAAGGTTACATGAATGAGTGATTCTATCATAAGCATGCATAAAATAGTCTACAATACAACAGATAATATACAAGACAGCAATAATATACACAATGACCTGAAGGATATGTGTGTTCATTCAGGCGGGTCACTGATGTGAGGCCTTTAAGGTCTGAGAAGATTCACGCCTCTCAAGATGGGCTTGTCCAATGAGAAAGGCTGAAATCCCAAGCAGGAGGTTGCAATTACTGGAGGGTTTTACGACCCTTTGTCTCTAAGCATGGTATTTCGCATATGTAATTCGCTTGGGTATTGATGAAAGATTACTAAAGTTTCTTAGAACACTAATATGTTGCATAGGTATAAACATATAATATACACTCTCAATTAGATCATCCGAATACGAATTCATAGAGACCAAACATGGCATATGTAAGGTTACATGAATGAGTGATTCTATCATAAGCATGCATAAAATAGTCTACAATACAACAGATAATATACAAGACAGCAATAATATACACAATGACCTGAAGGATATGTGTGTTCATTCACAGAAAGGTTTTTCTATGAATTAATTAGAGAATAGTCCATTTTTGGGCATTGTGTGTCTTTCCTAAGGGTAAATGAAGTGTGAGTTTTTGAGCAATAAAACCAGTGATATCTGCATTGGTTGCCATGGAACCAGAGGCCTGTTCTGCCTTCCTGAGGTGTTACGCACATTTCGGGGGAAGGGTCCATAGACCTTCATATGGCTTGTTAACTGAGGGGTGTTACAGAGTATTTGTTAAGTATAACACAAAAATATATATCGTGTGTCTGATTGGTCCAGATGCTACAACCTAGATATAATACTATAGAGACTGTGCCTGTTCCCCAAACTAGCAAATACAAATACGTCCAAAACAATTTAAGGGTAACAATTTAATTGATGTTTAACAAATAAAAACCAGATATAATAAAATAAACACATGATAAAGCTTGGCTTAAAGAATATTAGATCCCTTTCTATGAAAGCACTTTTTGTAAATGATGTGATCACTGATCATAACCTAGATGTGCTCTGTTTGACAGAAACCTGGCTAAAACCAGATAATTACATTACTTTAAATGAGTCTACCCCCCAAGATTACTGTTACAAACATGAGCCGCATCCAAAAAATAAAGGGGGAGGTGTTGCTACAAGTTTTTAGTAATATTTTCAGTATTCCTCAGAGGTCTGATTTCAAGTATAATTAATTTGAAGTAATGGTGCTTTATGTAAAATTATCTAGTGTAATAAGTGTTAATAATAAATCCCTATTGACATTTGTACTGGCTACAGTATACAGATTTTATCAAAGAATTTGCTGTTTGAGTTAGTTGAGTGTTGGCTAGAGTTAGTGGTGGCTGCAGATCTTAATTGTTGGCGATTTTAATATCCATGTAGATAATGAAAAAGATGCATTGGGATCAGCATTTATAGACATTCTAAACTCTATTGGAGTCAGACAACACGTGACAGGACCTACTCATTGTCATAATCATACTTTAATACTATCACATGGAATTGATGTTAATGGCATTGAAATTATGCAGCAGAGCAATGATATCTCAGATCATTATCTAGTCTTGTGTA
>NW_015505815.1:561355-562415 GCF_001515645.1 Sinocyclocheilus grahami
CTGGCCATTTGATAATACCTAGAATATCAAAATCAACTGAGGGTGGTAGATCCTTTTCCTATTTAGCACCCAAACTCTGGAACAATCTACTTAACATTGTTCAGGAGGCAGGCACACTCTGTCAATTTAAATCCAGATTAAAGACCCATCTCTTGCTTATACATAACACACTATCACATTTCTATAATTCAAATCCATTAAAGTATTTTTAGGCTGCATTAATTAGGTCAACCAGAACCAAGAACACTTCCCATAATGGCCGATGTACTTGTTACATCGTAAGAAGAGTGGCATCTACGCTATTATTAGTCTGTTTCATTCTTATTCTGAGGTCACCATAGCCACCCAGATCCAGTCTGTATCCAGTCCAGATGGTGTATCAGCACCTAGAGGCAACCTCTATAGCCCTGAATGTCAGCTGAGACATGTCAACTAGATGAGCCGCAGAGACAGATCCCCTGCAAAGGCCTCATCAACTAGATGGCTATCGGCACAAGACCACGAGAATCAGATGAGTCCTCTGCACAGTTCTGACTTGTGTTGCCATCTGGAATTAAACCACACTATGCTGGTTTCATCTGGCCAGAGGAGAACTGGCCCCCAACTGAGTCTGGTTTCTCCTAAAATTAGTTTTCTCCATTTCTGTCACAGATGGAGTTTTGGTCCCTTGCCACTTTCACCTCTGGCTTGCTTAGTTGGGGACACTTAATTTCTGTCAATATTGTCGACTTGATTGCACAGATACTATATGAACTGAACTTAGATGTCCTCATCAGTATAAGTCCAAGATATTCCATCCAGGATGGAGGAGCAGTTCAGTTTCACCGCCTGGCTCTGTGGAGGAAGGAGATGGGTAAAAAGGCTTAAGAAGTACAACATGGAAGTGGAGTGAATTTTATAATGAAGTCGATGTTACAGTCTGTAAGTGACAGGATTGATTTGATGAGGAATGGGCTGATGAAATGAGGACTTAACTTCTTCTCTGGTTGAGAGCCAGACTTTCTGCCTGGGTTGGTAACTGGTATGTGTGTCTCCGTGCATGAGCCTGGCTCTGATGTCG
>NW_015505815.1:563933-564277 GCF_001515645.1 Sinocyclocheilus grahami
TCTTTCTATATCCACAGCACCCATCATCCTGGGCAGTCCCTATTTAATCCAACACTCTCCACAGGTGTCATGGATTACCATGATTAGGGGAGGCCAGACAAGACAGAAGACAAGACAAGCAAGAAGATGCTGGAAATATGGTGGAATTGGGATTGCAGACAGCCTTGACTGCCATAAAGGTTTGATCCACTGCAGCATACAGCCAGAGAGAGATGTGTGATAATGAATCCTACTTTGGCTTTCTCATTGGGAAGTAGGTGAGGATTCATTTCGGGCATGATGGAACACCCTTGCAATCCCCTGCCGTTCCGGAGTATGGCACTGACAGTGACACGAATCCCATG
>NW_015505815.1:564287-571385 GCF_001515645.1 Sinocyclocheilus grahami
AGAAATGTAAAGGGGAGTTTTAGTGGATGGAAATTAGCGCTCACCTCAGATGCACCGGTTTTATAGGGGTTGGAAGAGGTCATCAGAGAACGTTGCTTTCGTTGTTTTCGATGGTCGCAGTGACGAGTTTGAGTCCAGGCCCAAACTCGATGGATCCATGCTGTTACGGCCTTGTCTTCTGTTACAGAAGGATCGAGATGGCGAAGGTTGTTACAGTGAGTGGTATTTATTAGACAGTCAATGGTGGTAATAAACAATTAAACACGATGAGGGAGGTGAGTAGAACACAATAACATAAACAGTGAAGAAGCACAGCCAATAACAATCCGAAGAAGAAGATGAATAGCACACATGATGCATGACGGTCATACTCAGATGAGACAAGACAATGAAGGTGCTTTGAGGGTGTGCATATATTAGGGGTGTGCCCGAAACCGAATACCTTATTCGGAAAGGCACGGATAATGGCTTCAAAATGAATAACAGATAGCAAATAATTCTGCCAAATAATATTCGGCTGAGGCTGGCACAGTCACTCCTCATGTTTGCTGGATAAAAGGTGAGCCGTGGATCAGCACAATCTTATACATAAATCTCTAAAGTCACTACGCAATAATGAGTGTGTGAAGTGAATCAATGTAAACTTTATGAATTAAATGAGCACAAATCAAACAATTGCATTGATGTTGCCTCTCTGTGCATCTCTCAGAAAACAGAGCTTGGAAAGAAGAGTAATATCAACTAAAATACTACATCATACACGTTCTACTATTTATGTATATTTAAATGTCAATTATTTAAACCTTGTACAATATGATACACGGATGAATGGAATAAGCACAGAGCGATCGCCAATCAAAAATTGCCATCTCTGCGCGTCTCCGTCTTTAAAAAACCAAACAAGCTCTCTGTCAAGAGTAGGCTAAAATCAGTTTAGATACATAGGCCCCATTTTCTACTAGGCCTACACATTTGCTCCTTTATCTTTTGCTGATTTGCATGGAACACGCATATTTGTTTAGTGAAGTTCAAAAGAGACTCGCTTAAAGAGAAATAGTTCTGCGTAATGAAAATGTGTGCCTTGAATTAATTCAGTCGTGTTCAAATGATCACTAAATGTTTGTCGTGAAATCTCTCTGCTTTTATGATAATTTTTAGAAATTATTAATTTAATATTTTAGAACACTGAATAGGACAAATTGTTGAAACACACATGTTATTTTACATAAACTTCTAAAATTACTACACAATAACAAGTGTGTGAAGTAAATGAGTGTAAATTCCATGAATTAAATAAGCGCAAATAAAATAGCAGTGTTGCAGTTGCCTTTTTTCATGCATTTCTTGGAAATTACTTAAATCAATTTTCATATTTCCAAACTGCACAGGAACCCTTACTGTTTTAATTAGAAAACATTTAAATATTTATTTATAGGATGAAGAAAGGTCCTCAAGGTGGGACTCGAACTTGCGTCGCCCCGAAGCACTGCCTATACAAAGGTATCGGCACCGACTGTTAGAAGATATTTAATCGTAAAATTAATTTTTATCATAAAAATTATATATATATTTTAGTTAAACAGCATATTTGTTCAGTGATAACTATGAAAAAAAGACGTTGTAAAACCATAGACATAGTCTCAAGTAACTGTACGAACTTCCGGTTCAAGCCCCACCCACTTCCAGTTTTATCTGAATACAGATGCAGATACGAATAATTTTGTGATTGTTACAGATACAGATACAAATATTGGCTCCACTACACACCCTTAATATACAGTACGTGATTGGGGTTGTGATGAGGATCAGGTGATGATGATCAGTATTCTGGTGTTGATTTAAGTGTTGATTTAATTAACTGGGCTGGCAGTAATTAGACCTTGTTGCATTTAGTCCAGCTGAACCACTTTATGAATGCAGTTTCATAGATTTGGGAATTTTTCAGAATTTTCACAGTTAAAAAAATGGTCCAGTTGGTGTTAGATAACTTTTTTGCTTCAATATATAACATTATTTTTAAAGCTATATTATTACATTTGTTTTATGTTAGATTTTGTTTTAATTTATGAAAAACAATTAGTGTGAGATATGAACAAAAACAGAAGGAATCAGGATGGGGGCAAACACATTTTCACAGCACTGAATGTATCCCTTTCCATTAATTGTAGCTGATGTGGAGAGAGGTCTTCTCGTAATAGTGTTCAGTACTTTTTAGCAAACAAAAATGTTTAGGTGCAAGAAGTGTAGAGACACAACATAGACATTAATGAACTTCCTGTGTGCTTGCGTTCACCTGAAAGAATTTTTCCACATGTTCTCTGGGAGTTTCATCATGCATGGAAGGATACACATGCTTCCCCATCAAATCATAAATCGACTTCATGATCTTCATCATCTCCTGGGAGACCGAAACCACATACACACATATATACTTTAACATTAGTCTTTCTAAACACACCAATGCTATATGTTCATGTAAATGCTAAACCGATCAAAGCTTCATTTGAAGTACCTCTCTTGTGATGAATCCATCCTTATCAAGATCATAGAAATTAAATACCCAATTTAGCCGGTCATATATTGAGCCTCTAAGGATGAGTGACAGACCAGCAACAAACTCCTGTAAAATGACAGTAATAAGAAATATAAATCTGTCAGGAAACAAACAAACAAATAAATAAAATCTTAACTGGAAGGCAGGTTACAAGCTTTGTTGTAGACCCACCGCTCTGCACATTTATGTCTCTCTTAACTGACACATTTAGTTCAGCTCATAGATCTTCAAAACTATTGGCTACAGCTTACCTTAAAACTCAAACAGCCATTCCTGTTAGTATCAAATGCCTCAAATAGGTAATGTGCATAAGTTCTTGAATCTGACATACAGAAAGAAAGAATTGGTCAAGGATTTATATATATGTATATACATATATATATATTACACACACACAGTGGAGATCAACATCGGAGAACAACCTACAATTTCCTAAATTTCAAGGTCACTGCTTAGTCATATTTGAAGTTATCTTAACAGGAGTAGAAGGGCAGTTTTTTAAGCATATTTCATTAAGTAATTGTATTCTGGCAGTATAAAAAAACTTAAATAAGATATTTGAAAAAGAACTCCGATCAAAATTAGAGAACACTTACAGATACCTCCCAGTTATTGGTGTTAATCTGGCACCTGGTGCCAATTTCCTTAATTATCTGACAAACCCTATTTAACTGACAGCAATCCTCCAGTTTTCACTCAGATTGCAAGATGGTGGTGACTGAAACCCTGTAACAGGAGGCGGTCCAGGTGAAAGCCAAAGGGACGATCCTTTCAGACATTGCAAGAGAAGTTGGTCGTTCCAAATCTGTGATCTCTCAAATATTGCCGCTTTACAATGACACTAATTCATTCAAGTCCCCAAAAAACGTCTGGTAGTCCACGAAAGAAAAATGCACAAGAAGACAGGATAATATGGAGACTCTCAATGGGGAATCGGTTCAGCACTGCAGCTGGAATTGCTCGCCAGTTCAGTGCTGAACACTGGTATGGATCTGTCTCGGCACATTTAAGAGAAGTCGGACTGAAAGCGCACTCTTGCAGTGACGAAGCCTCTCATCAGCAGAGAGAATCAAAAAGCTAGACTCACTTTTGCTGAGGAGCATGTTGTGTGGAGAGAGGAGCACTGGTCCAAAGTTCACTTTAGTGATGAGAGTAAGTTTCATTTATTTGAGTCTGATGGGAAACATTTTGTTTGGCGTCACATTGGGGAAAGACTGAAGCCCGAGTGCGTAAAGAAGTCAGTGAAAGGTGGAGGAGGAAGTGTCATTGTTTGGGAGATGTTTTCTGCAGCAGGAGTTGAGCCTCTTATACAGATACATTACAGGTGAATACAAATGTTTATCAGAACCTCCTTCAGCAACATGCGGTTCCTTCCCTGCAAGCATCTCCCAATCAGCCAAAGACGAGGCTCCCCGTCACACTGCAAAACAGGTAAAGCAGTTCCTTGAAGTGGAAAATAATGAAATGGCCGGCCCAGAGTCCTGATCTAAACCCAACTGAAAATCTTTGGAAAATCCATGATGACAAAGTTATGGCTAAGAAACCCACTACAGTCACCGAGCGATGGAAGAGACTGGAAGAAGAGTGGACCAAGATCACAGCAGCGCAGTGTGAGAAACTACTGATGTCCTGCGGCCCCAGATGTGCTGAAGTTATTCAAAGCAGGGGCCTCTACAATTCCTTCTCATTTCTGACAGCTGTAACCCTCCAAAATTTTAGTTGCAATCTTTTTTCGTGCTACAGTGGTTACTGTTCTCTAATTTTGATCACTGTGTTTTCCACAAAATAGGCCTTTGTTGAAATGCCTTGGATATTTTGTCAAACATGTTAGTAGAACAGTGGTATACCTACAGCTAATATTCCTTCAAAATTTGAGCAATGAAGATTAACAATATTTCAGAAAAAAAAATCAAGTGTTTATAGATTGTTCTCTAATTTTATCTACTGTATATGTGACCCTGGACCACAAAACCAGTCATAAGGGTAAATTTTTCGAAATTGAGATTTATACATAATCTGAAACATTGATGTATGGTTTGTTAGGATAGGACAATATTTGGCCGAGATACAACTATTTGAAAATCTGGAATCTGAGGGTGCAAAAAAATCTAAATATTGAGAAAATCATCTTTAAAGTTGTCCAAATGAAGTTCTTAGCAATGCATATTACTAATCAAAAATTAAGTTTTAATATATTTACAGTAGGAAATTTACAAAATATTTTCATGATCTTTACTTAATATCCTAATGATTTTTGGCATAAAAGAAAAATCTATAATTTTGAACCATACAGTGTATTTTTGGCTATTGCTACAAATATACCCCAGCGACTTAAGACTTTAAGGTTTTGTGCTCCAGGATCACACACACACACACACACACACACAGATAGATAGATAGATAGATAGATAGATAGATAGATAGATAGATAGATAGATAGATATTATAGATGCAAATGGAATTTATAGATATCCATTGTGTAGTCAGTGACTAAGAGAAAAGGAATCATTTTGATTAGACCATATGGTGGTGTGGATATGAGCACAAATGTAAAAGTGCCTGTTTTAGTGTCACCCAGAGTGTTTGTGAGTAGTGGGTGGGATTTTGGATCCTCCCGCCTAGTCTGAGATCTATTTAAAGTTTTTGATTCAAAAATATTTGGATAATTTTTAAAAATTCAAACCAATAGTAAAATTCTAGCTTAAACAACTGGGTTCCAGCATCTTCAAGGGGTCTAGGCCTTCAGCATGAGGTAAAGATAGGCATTCATTGATAATTATATGAAGTTTAATTAACATTATATTATTAACAAAAAGATTACAATATATATATTCTGTCTTACCTCCCTGTGGGAAGAATTGAGAGTAAATGATTTTAAACACATCCTCAGTCACCACTCCACTGGGACATTCCTGAAATGCACAACAGTTCTTAAAATAAACCCTATAAAAACACCACTGTGGCCAAAAACCTTCAACATAATTCAATATGCAATGAATGATTATATGTCTTTAAGAAAAAAAATAATGAAAATGTAAATTAAGGTTATACAATAGAGAAATAAGGTAGCAATTATTTGTGCCATACAAAGGATGACATTCCCAGCTAATGTGCTGACGTTCCTCCTTGTATAATCTAAGTAGAGGAACATTTACATTTTTAAAGGCCCTGTAGAGGAATTGCAGCTCTTTCTTGCTGAATTCAGTCTCTTCCTGTAGTATGTCCAGATCATCAGGCCGATGACAAACAAAGGATATTTCAAACTCATCCTCAGTACTTTCTGTAAGAGAAACAACATCTCATCAAAAATTGATAACTGAATGTTCCCTTTCAGTCGGTCACTCTCGACGTCACGTCGGATGACCGACGAATTGGGATCTCGCTTAGAGGGACCAATCTACTTAGAGTGTAAACTAAACGAGCCAATGCACATTGGCATGCGATTATTGCATCCAGCTGCCGCTGATCACAGCGTGAGTATAAGTAGGCAGCAGATGCAGCGCATATTCAGCTTTTCGCTTCGGAGCCGAGCGATCACATCGTTCTGCTCCTGACTACTCTACTGAGAGAAGAAGACTGAACGAGTTCAGCACGCTCTTGGAGAGCTCTTCGTGTTGGCGGTACGGCGCTTCAGCGGTGGTGGTTTCCCGTGTCGAGTGGGTTGCACACATCAGGCTGCTCTACTACCTGTTTGTGTTGCACATGATCATCTCCCCTGTGCGCCTCAGCACGCTAAAAGAGCTTTTTCCCCTAAAAGAGCAATTTCAGGTGCGTCTTTTTAAAGACGACGTCGCGTGGCAAACTTGACGTTATGGCTCTGTAAAGACGATGTGGGTCTTGCTATAGCCAATGTATCACCCGAGCGTTTCTGGATGCGGTCGTTACCTGGCGTTGGGTGATGGTCACGATCGCTGCCTCTCGTGCCTGGGCATGAAGCACGCTGAGGTGACTTTCGTGGATGACTCATGCTCCCATTGCGGGGGTATGACCATCTTGGAGTTGCGGACCAGACTCCGTTACCTGCAAGGGGGCGGAGTGCCCATGCCACTGCCTAGATCTGGGGTTCCCTCTGGTGGCAGCCGGGGGCGCCCTTTTTCTGGAAGTGGGCGGACTGGTCTTACGGTCATGGTGAGGAATTCCCCTCCAACAAGGATGGGGATGCCCCAGCCAGCCGGCACTTCAAAGCCAGTGGAGCCCTCGAAAGAGCAGGCTGGATCCTCCCGGGGTGTACCACCTGTTTCTTCCGAGGCTCCCCCCGATGATCGGATGTCGATTGCCGCATCGGAGGGTGAGCCAGAGCTTTCTGGAGAGGAGGATTCAGCTGCGCTGCTCTCCTCCGGGACTGTAGCAATGCCTGAATCGGATCCAGAAATAATGGCTATGCTTTCCTGGGCCGCCGTAGGGGTAGGGCTCAGGACACAGTGGAAGTCTCCACTCGAGCCCTACCCCTACGGCGGCCCGGGAAAGCATAGCCATTATTCAAGGTTACACGATTACACCTCAAGGTTGCACGATTGGTTCTCGGGGTGGTCCGCGCTGGTTCT
>NW_015505815.1:572057-607065 GCF_001515645.1 Sinocyclocheilus grahami
GTTCCCATGAGAGAGCAGGGCATTCGAATCCTCAACTACCTCGACGATTGGCTCATACTTGCCCAGTCTCAGGGGCAGTTGTGCGAGCACAGGGACTTGGTGCTTTCACACCTCAGCCTGTTGGGCCTTCGGGTCAACTGGGAAAAGAGCAAACTCGCCCCGACGCAGAGAATCTCTTTTCTCAGTATGGAGTTGGACTCGGTCAAGCAGACAGCACGCCTCACGCAGAAACATGCTCAGTCGGTGTTGAACTGCTTGAATACATTCAAGAGTAGGATGGCGGTCCCACGGCATATGGCAGTCACGCCACTGGGGCTGCTCCATATGAGACCGCTGCAGCACTGGCTCCATGGCCGAGTCCCGAGGTGGGCGTGGCAATGCGATACACCGGCCTGCCGCCAAACCTTCACCCCGTGGTCAGACCTTGCATTCCTCCGGGCAGGAGTGCCCCTGGAGTAGGTCTCCAGGCATGCTGTGGTTCGCACAGATGCCTCAACCACCGGCTGGGGGGCCACGTACAACGGGCTTGCAGTGCCAGGGGTCTGGACGGGGCCCCAACTGCACTGGCACATCAACTGCCTCGAGTTGCTGGCAGTGCACCTTGCCTTGAGCATTCTCAAAAGGAGCTTACGAGGCAAGCATGGACTAGGACAACACAGCGACCGTTGTGTACATCAACCGACAAGGTGGTCTGCGCTCCCGTCGCTTGTCGCAACTCGCCTGCCACCTCCTCCTCTGGAGTCAGAAGCATCTGAGGTCGCTTCGTGCTGTTCACATTCCTGGACTGCTCCACCGGGCAGCTGACGAGCTGTCCCGAGGTGCGCTCCCGGGAGAATGGCGACTCCATCCCCAGACGGTCCAGCTGGTTTGGAGACGTTTCGGAGCCGCTCAGGTAGACCTGTTTGCCTCTCCAGAAACCTCTCACTGCCAGTTTTTCTTCTCCCTGGCCGAGGGAACACTCCAGACGGGATGGGGAGGTTCTGAATGACCTACCTCAAGAGGTAGTCGACACCATCACTTCAGCGAGAGCACTGTCTACGAGACACACCTACGCTTTGAAGTGGAACCTGTTCGTGAGTGGTGTTCTTCTCGCCGAGAAGACCTCCAAATATGCCCAATCAGAGGTGTGTTGGCCTTTTTGCAGCAAGGGTTGGAGCGAAGGCTGTCTCCCTCCACCCTTAAAGTTTATGTTGCTGCAATTGCTGCTAAACCACGACCCCGTAGAAGGAGGTCGCTGGGGAAGCAGGACCTGGTCGTCAGGTTCCTTAAGGGGGCGAGAAGGTTAAATCCTCCATGGCCCCCCTCTATACCCTCTTGGGACCTGACTCTAGTGCTCACGGCACTACAGCAGGGCCCATTTGAGCCTTTGCAGACGGTTGAGCTGAAGTTCCTCTCAATGAAGACTTTGCTCCTGCTGGCATTGGCCTCCATCAAGAGGGTAGGGAACCTGCATGCATTTTTGGTCAACGATTCGTGCCTAGAGTTCGGGCCGGCTGATTCCCAAGTAACCCTGAGGCCCCGGTCCGGCTATGTGCCCAAGGTTCCCGCTACTCCCTTCAGGGATCAGGTGGTGAACCTCCAAGCGCTGCCCTCGGAGGAGGCAGACCCAGCCCTAGCTTGCTGTCCCGTCCAAGCCTTAAGGTGCTACGTTGACCAGACGCAAGCTTCAGGACCTCAAACCAGCTCTTTGTCTGTCACGGAGGCCGGCAGAAAGGGAATGCTGTCTCTAAGTAGAGGATGGCCCACTGGATAGTGGATGCCATCACCCTGGCTTATCAGGCACAGGGTGTGCCCTGCCCATTCAGTTTGTGAGCTCACTCAACTAGAAGTGTTGCAGCCTCCTGGGCACTGGCTCGTGATGCCTCGCTGGTGGATAGAGGTAGTCGACACCATCACTTCAGCGAGAGCACTGTCTACGAGACACACCTACGCTTTGAAGTGGAACCTGTTCGTGAGTGGTGTTCTTCTCGCCGAGAAGACCTCCAAATATGCCCAATCAGAGGTGTGTTGGCCTTTTTGCAGCAAGGGTTGGAGCGAAGGCTGTCTCCCTCCACCCTTAAAGTTTATGTTGCTGCAATTGCTGCTAAACCACGACCCCGTAGAAGGAGGTCGCTGGGGAAGCAGGACCTGGTCGTCAGGTTCCTTAAGGGGGCGAGAAGGTTAAATCCTCCATGGCCCCCCTCTATACCCTCTTGGGACCTGACTCTAGTGCTCACGGCACTACAGCAGGGCCCATTTGAGCCTTTGCAGACGGTTGAGCTGAAGTTCCTCTCAATGAAGACTTTGCTCCTGCTGGCATTGGCCTCCATCAAGAGGGTAGGGAACCTGCATGCATTTTTGGTCAACGATTCGTGCCTAGAGTTCGGGCCGGCTGATTCCCAAGTAACCCTGTGGCCCCGGTCCGGCTATGTGCCCAAGGTTCCCGCTACTCCCTTCAGGGATCAGGTGGTGAACCTCCAAGCGCTGCCCTCGGAGGAGGCAGACCCAGCCCTAGCTTGCTGTCCCGTCCAAGCCTTAAGGTGCTACGTTGACCAGACGCAAGCTTCAGGACCTCAAACCAGCTCTTTGTCTGTCACGGAGGCCGGCAGAAAGGGAATGCTGTCTCTAAGTAGAGGATGGCCCACTGGATAGTGGATGCCATCACCCTGGCTTATCAGGCACAGGGTGTGCCCTGCCCATTCAGTTTGTGAGCTCACTCAACTAGAAGTGTTGCAGCCTCCTGGGCACTGGCTCGTGATGCCTCGCTGGTGGATATCTGTAGAGCTACGGGCTGGGCGACCCCTAACACGTTCGCTAGATTCTATAGCCTTCGTGTGGAGCCGGTATCCTCCTGTGTTCTCACCTCAAATGGGTATGCGCTGCATCTGCTGCCTACTTATACTCACGCTGTGATCAGCAGCAGCTGGATGCAGTAATCGCATGCCAATGTGCATTGGCTCGTTTAGTTTACACTCAAAGTAGATTGGTCCCTCTAAGCGAGATCCCAATTCATCGGTCATCCGACGTGACGTCTCCGTTCCCTCCTTCAGGGAACGAGGGTTACATACATAACCGAGACGTTACATTTCTCATCTGTTTTAGAGAAAGTGTTATGAAGAAAGCTATTTTGTCACTGATGGTGAAATAATTGGTTAATTTAAGGTGAAGTTTTTTACAGTATGAAGCATAACACGTCAATGACAAATAAAACTTACTTTCAAAATATGCAATAAATTACTGTAGAAAAATATAAGTATAATAATAGACTCTGAATTTCAAAAACTCAAAATAACGCGACTCTGCTTCCACTCTTGAGAGAAAATGTAAAAATAAAAAAACATTTAAAAAGTAGCTGCATGCAGCAATGTTGGGCCCAAACACAACAGGGCCACCACCATACGGTTGATTTATCAAAATGCATGGTGCGCATATGCATGTAAGCGGTTAATATAAGAGGAATATTTCCAAATTTGTTGTATGTGACACATCCATCAGCCTTCATAAGAAAACATACAACACCAACTTAATCTACAGTATATTAGACAATGCACTTAAGATATGAGACTCTTCCTTTTAATCCCTGATGATGGCAACACTGTGAAAGATATCAAAAATCTGTTCACAATTTATCATCTTCAATGTCTTGCAATAATATTGACCAAGATTTGTGAGAATCATATGAATACTCTAGGAGGAGTATTTAAACATTCAGAGACAAAAAAACTCCACATTTAAACCAAATAGCCGACTTCCTTTGGTTTGGAGCTAATGACTGTAAATAAGAAAGTTGTCCGGCTTGATGAGAACAATATATATACCGAGTTTGGTGACTGCAGGTCAAACTAATCCCCATCACTTCAGTCAAAAGGGGCGATACTGAGCCCCCCTTCCACACAAATACGACTGACAGCCAACAACTCTGATGTGTGTGCTGAATTTCATTAAATTTTAAACATGCTATGAGCCTCAACAACACACAAAAATAGTATTAAAGTTTGATGCATTACCCTGGCAACACTATTGAAAATATCAAGAATCCTTTTGCAGTTTTACATCAGCCGTGTTTTGACATCATTCTGACCAAGTTTGAAACAATTCAGGTAAATATAAGAAATTTCAAAGTGTGTTTCAAAGTGACACACTTCCTGCTGCCAGTTGGTGGCGCTGTGACTGTTACATTCATATAATCAGTTCATGTGACCAAACTAGTAAGTAAATTACATATATATATTTATATATTACATTTAAACACAGCAAAGATGACCAAAGTGCTAAACAGAGAAACCCCAAGTCCAATAGAATAAAAAATATAAAATACGAAATCTGAAATAAAACCAATAAGACAAATTAAAATGCCTGGGAATAAAGATACCCTTTCAGCCAACTTTTCAAAATGATAATGAAAGGTGCAAGGCAAATGGATTCCATAAACGGAAGCAACTGAAAAGGCTTTATCATCATTAGTTTTTATATGAGAGTGGGGAACATACAGAAGAGCCATACCAGAAGATCTTAAAGGTCTACTGGATGAATAAAGAACAAGAAGAAGATAAGATGGAGCTTGATCATTAAGAGCTTTAAAAACAAACAACAACATTTTAAACTGAATCCTAAAATGGACCGGGAGCCAATGTTGCAATGCCAAAATTGGGCCAATATGGTCATATTTCTTTGCCCTGGTCAGTAGCCTTGCAGCTGCATTCTGAACCATCTGGAGTGAAAAAGGGATCAATGAGAAAGAATCTTGAAAAGACAAAAAATGTTTTAACTTTAAAAATAATCTGTAATTGATTCAAATTTTTAACTACATAATTGATTTGCTTGGTTAAGCAAAATTCTGAATCCAAGATGACATCAAAGTTTCTTGCTTGCAAAGAAATTACAGGAAAATGATTACTAAATTCCCTAATAAGATCACCTCTCAATTTTGGGTGACCAAAGATAATCATTTCAGTTTTCTCTTCATTAAGTTAGAAAAAGTTATTTGACAATCATTTTTTAATGTCCTCAAGACACTCCAGCATAGGTTGAATGGCTAGCTTTTAACAGCAAATAAATCTGGGTATCATCAGCATAAAAATAAAAAGAAACATTGTGCCTCCTAATAATATTTCCAAGCGGTAACATAAGTTCAAAAGAAGCGGGCCCAAAATGGAACCCTGAGGTACTCCACTAATAATAAATTTACATTTAGCCATTTTGCAGACGCTTTTATCCAAAGCGACTTACAATTGGGGGATACATAAAGCGATTCTTCTTAAAGAGGCAAACAGACACAAGAAGTGCTTGTAATACCAAGTTTCTAGACATTGTTCAAATAAGTACAAGCTAGAAAGAGAAGGAATAAATAAAGAGAGAAAACGAAATATTCCTTCCTAGCAGCAAGTAGTAATTCAAACAGCAGATCTATAAACAAGTATTACGCAAAACACTCACGTGCAGCTGTCTGTCTCTTCTGTTGACTAATCGCTTGGCCCTGAATAATAGGCACTGAAAATGAGAAAAACGTACACAATGCTACAGAAAAGGACCCATCTTTAAGATAACTAAACCAAAAATTAATTTCCTCACCAGAGTCAAACTTTCAGTGCTTGGGCGCTAATAGATCAATTTTATCTTTCATTTGACGTGATTGTTATTTTTATTTGCAAAATAAACACTGGAATAATTCGTTTCTAGTTTGTTCTGTAAAAGTTTCCTTCATTTCCTGATACATTGGCTGGTACCAGAAATTCTGAGTGGAAACTCTGAATTCCCCTCTCCCTCCACTCCAGTGTCCTGTAAAGATAAAGATTAGCCCCGTCTCTCTACACTTACCTGAAGAGAAAATAAACCTGCCTAACCAATGGTTGCATACAGTATGTAACCACTCCAGACACTCACCGTTTGTAAAGCACCAGTAGTACAGTGGGAAAAAGGACAGCAGCATCAAAACGTAGAGTCCACCTGTTTCATCGCCGTGTTTGTAGCCTCTGCACTCCTGTGACTGTGACATGCTGCTGAACATGATGCTGTCTGTGTGTGTATATGTGTGTTATGTGTTCTCCCTTCTCAAAAACACCTCTTTCCATTACTCTTTCATGACGGTTTATAGACCAACAAAAGCCTGCATAAGTAATTCATCGGCTTGTTTTCAGTTACAATGGGTGGGAAAATACAGTTTCCATGTTGTCAGTTGTATTATTGGCTCTTGTTCCCTTTCTGATTATATGTAAACGCTGCCTAGCATCACTGGGAAATCCTCAAAATCAGCGGCCATCCCAGCATGCAACTGAATTACCTGTTGAACTCTTTTATTATGGTACTATTTTCATATATTTTATAGGAAAAATAACATAAATTAGTCAATTAATAAAAATAATTAAATAACAGTACAAACCCACAGTATCCTGCCATAACATACGAGTTGCACTTGACCCAATATGCCCCTTATTATGGCAAAATCTAAATTGGCATTTGTTTTCACAAGTAAACATAATAGCTTAAAAATGTATAACTCATAAAAACATAAAGCGCTGTTTCATTTCTCTACTTACTGTATTGTCTAAAAAAATTGAGACACCAAGAAATGGGGGAAAAAACTCAAATCAAACCATCTCAACGCATACAACGTTACAAGACCTACGCAGTGCTGAAATAGGAAGTTTCACGACCCTGTAACAAAGTCACCAGCTGGTGTGCAGCATGTGCTTCTTTGTTTCTTTTGTTTTTCAGCCACGTGTCTCCACCCCATGTTTAGTGTGCTCTTTTTGTTCTGATCACCCTCACCTGCTTCTGGTTCCTTTGTTATCCAGAAAGAGATGCACACTTCATTGCAGTTCACATATTATCTGCACTAACAATTATTATTGTTATAGTATGCATGCCTTAAGACAAAAGCCACAAAACTCTAGTTTGGATTTGATGTGGTTTAAGGAAAATACTGCAATAAATATCTCGTTCCACAAACCTTACCCGAGTCCACCTGGACTGGGCTAGGAATCATGTATGAATTGCTCAAACTGTGTATTTATGTTTTCTCTTACTTTCCTGAGTTACTGTATACATCTAGTGATATACTATACACCCAAATAAAACATTTCTAAATTCAGAATGATTAGGGAGCTGGTCCTCCCTAGGACTGTAAAGTGTGCACTTGATGTTAGGTTATGGCAGAAGTGACCTGCTATCGTTCAGAGATCGGGCTTGTTCAAATTCCTCCCAGTGGCGTTTCGGTCAGGACTTTGACCACATCAATCGAGTTTCAGCTACACTAGACTCAGTACACCACTGTTCACTTCTACAGGCCTCATTTTGAGCAAAACAGTGCAAACGTTTTAAAATAAAGCAACTTTATCCAAAGTGACTAACACTGCACAGGTATACATTTGATCAGTTCTTGCATTCCCTGGGAATCAAGCACACAACCTTGGCGTTTATAGCTGCTCGCTCTACTATTTCAGCTACAGGGAGGCTTTAGAGCTATACAATACCCATGGAAAATTCAGTCCTCAACACACTAAATCCACACCATCTCTAGTAACGCTTCAGAGCTGTATTCAAGGCCAAGCGTATCCCATCATTCATCATGTTCAGGAACTCATGTGCACCAAAATCATGGCATGAGGAAACTTTTAGTGAAAATTTAATTCACTTAAAAACTTTAAGTGAAATTAATTATAGATATTACATGTGATTTGGTAGTAAAACAGAATGTTTCTCACTGTATTGGTATGTGTATTTTGTAAAATGTCTGCAAATGTAAAAGCATAATGACTAAATTGTCTTCTGGTAAACAGGAACTGCCGAACAGACATTTAGAAGCTTATTTTAAAGTGCGAATGATTGAAAATCAAGATGTGAAAGCGCTGTAAAAACCCATCGAAGCTCCATTTAATAGCACAAATCATTCACTCTCGAGCGGATGCTGACTCTCACCCATTAATATCAGAACAGAATTATTAATCATGTGCAGAAAAACAGCATAATATAGGTCTTACTATACATATTCACAAAACCCACTTCACAGACGACAGTATTCATGAGAACTCAGTTCACAGTGTTTAATTATTTTTTTTGATCATGTTAAACCTCCAGCTGATTTGTCCAATAACTCATGAGGATGAAGATGTAAAAATGCAGGTTATATTTGCTGAACAGAGGAAGATAATGTATCATGTATGCCGTGTCTGTCAATATGAATATAACCATCTTGTGCTCATCTCAGTTTGCAGCACTGCGGCTCGCAGCTGAAGATCTCCGGCGGATCAGAGCATCACGGGATGAAGTGAGAGATCAGTGCCGGACACATACTGTAACTCACTATCTGAATATTCACTACTGGGCCAGAAATTCACTGTTCTGACTCCACTTTACTAGCACTGTACAACTAGCTCATTTAATTCGTTAAGCATTGTGCATGAGAAAAATGTTACCCACGATTCAGAAGATCTCCAACACTATGCAAAACACAGGCCACTATTAAATTTTTTTTCTCAGTGGAAAAATTCTTGATATACAAATATAAAGTACATTCTAAACAGCTAATTTCTATTCAATTGTTTTGTGAAAAAAATAAAAAAGACAAAAAAAAGTGGCCATTACTGTAACATCAACAGCAACACCAAAAAAAAAACAACAACAATACAAATGGGACAAACAAGTAGATGGTCCTACACCCAGCATGAGGAAGTTAACTAGTGTTGATGGATTGATGGCTTTATTAAAGTTGATGGTCTTTGTTGTCCTCACTGAAGCACTTAAGCCAGACTCCGCTGACGAGGTTTAATTCTTGGATACAACTGTTGAGGAAGAAAAACAACAATTATAGTACACACACACACACACACACACGCAGTGAACTCAGTCTTTGGCACATTAGATGCTTCACAAAAACATTTCTTTTCAGACAGTTTATGTATTCTGCTTTAGTACATCGGTTGGAAATATCCATTTTAGATTTGCAAACACTGCATGCATATTTTGAAAAGCGGGCTTTAATGAAGCAATACTAAAGTCACTGAACTACAGTGCTGAGGATTATGTTCTGTATTCGTGCACATTTTTACACTAAATGTCATCAGATCTTAAACTACAACCTTCTTGAGTAAAAAAAACATAATAAATCTTTCACGTTTTTAGACATTTATCTAGTGTGAAAAGGGCAATAACTGGCTCCTCCCCCAGTCATTTTTGAGTGTCCCGTGTGAACGTGAGCCTCGGAGGCCGTCACTCACCCCCAGCAGGTTTCGGGGGACGTATCCCTCTCGGCTGGCCAGGTGCACCCACCACCACTCGGTCTCGTCCTCGTCCTCCCGCCGCAGCACCGTCATGCAGTCGCCCTCTCTGAAGGCCGGCTCGTCGTCCTGCGTGCTCTCGTAGTCCCACAGGCCGTACACCACCCCTCGGTTCATGATGCCCATCTTCTCCTGGACGCCTGAACAACATGAGAGACAGCTGTGAAACGACACGCACGACCGAGGCCTGAACACAGAGCGCGTCTGAGTTTTTAGGAGTGTTGGTATAATGCTGGAATTGTAACCAATAGACCAATTTAGAGTAGACGTCACAGTTACATCACTTGCAGCTGCGCACACATAGTGGTTGCAGAAAAACACTGGGAACAAGTGGAGGTAAATGGGTCAAATCCATGGAATAAAAGAAATATATATTTTTGTGCCTTTTGATGTCAAGATCGGAATGCAAATCATTTTTATAGAATACTGTCGTCAAAGACGCCATTTGAAGCTAAACGCAGACGTTTAAATGGACATACTATGGATGAAAACTGCTATTACTCTACTTTTAAAGCATAAATTCGATTTAAACCATAGGTCTACATAATATTCACATATGCTGTTCATAGGGGACGTATTGTATTAGCCCTACAGTTTACAGCATGAAATATTATTTAAACCTTACTATTAACATTTTTACATAACATTTATTTTAGCTCACAATTCTGACATTTTTTCTCACAAATGCAAGTTTATATCTCCTAATTCGGACTTTATAACTCGACTCAACTCAAAAATAGTGAGTTTGTCAAATCTGAGGGAAAAAAGCCAGAAGAGCCGGGGGGGGAAAGAGAGAATGACGAGTTGTTTTTCCTTATTAGAATTGTGAGATATAAACTCAGAATTTTGAAATATAAAATCAAATTTATCTTTTATTCCATGGCTCCATAGACTGCCGCTTGAAAACCGTCATTTTCTGCCTCCAGACAGGCTCCGCCCACAAAAACCGTCATCCCCGTTTCGGATCTGTAAGACTATCCCACTCTCTAACGCCAATTTCGTTGAATAACAACACGACAAGATATCGCTGGGTGACAAGCTCTTGTATTATGCGGAGAACATTTTGAAAATGACATCTAATCAATATAATTTATAATCTTTTTAAACCTAACTATTTTGTACCGTATCCGTGAAATTCTCTAGCTGTAAATGAGATCTCTCCCGGGTTTTCTGCAACCATGATGCGCACGCATCCTGAATGTTTACAAACCTATAATTGGTCTACATGTTTAGTTTGACTGCAAGTGAGTGTTTGAGAGAGAGTGGTTGAGTGTGCATGCAAAACAACTACTCTTTTTATTTTTATTTTTTTTTATATTACAAACCCAACACCAGGGGTCCAAATGTGCATCTCCCAGGATCCCAGACAATTCTCGTTGTCTAAATGTGTTTATATTCTTCATATTTTCATCAGAGCAGAAGTGACTCGTGCTCTTTCACATTCTCTTTCCATGTTTGATGCGGTCTCATATAAACAACACACTTCCATGTGCTCATGCCCGAAAACTCAGGATCAGACCCCGAGCTGACAAAGATTATAGTGAAAGCAGGCTGGATTTGATCGGTTGTGTTAAACCAATTCTACATCCTCAAGTTTGAGCTAGCGTCGTGTTATGGGCCACTGGAATCATAAGCAAATAAGCCTCAAGATCAGAGCGTTACAGAGCTTTTTCCCCACAGGTTTGAGTGTTGCTGTCATGCATGAGCTGGAGAAACACACTTAGCCGCGTGAAAACCACTGCAATGCATGGACATGGATTACTGCTTACTGAAACAGTGGAAAGCTATGTTCAGTAAATAGAAGTAAGAAAAATTCTACGGTCAAATAATATCATCTGTAGACCGTTCTGAATTAAACTGAAGTGTGGTCACAGCTGTGGCTTTCTGAAATGAGGAGGCAAAGGCCTCGTTTAGGATTTGTTAGTCCAATTTCAACTCGTTTTCCAGTTACTCCTCATCCTTTCAGGTTTGATCTGCACTTGATAAAGTGGTGATCTCTTTCATTAAACACTGGAATGGAGAAAGATGTGTTTTTAGTTTGAACTTGGATTTACGTACTGCTTTTTCTCTGAATGTGAGAGTAGACGGTCACAGTCTAAGAGAGCGGAGCAGCAGTAACTCACCGTAGAGGAACTGAGAGCACTGAGCGTATCCCTCCTCCATCTCCTCACACTTGTCTGCTGCTGTCTGCATGTCGCTGTAGGTCATGGCAAACACGGCCGCCCCAGACTCCACCAGGAACTTACACACCTGCACGTTATTACAGGACGCGGCGCAGTGCAGGGGCGTCCTAAACACACACACACACACACACGTTACACGTCACACACTGCCACCAAAACAACAGCATGTGGCTGAGGACAGGGACATCATCATCTATTTTTACTTTATGTTTTATTGTAGCCTGTTAATGTTTGTTTGATATGTCAGGGATAAAACAATGATATAATCTTGTAGGGCTTTATTTTGTGATGATGACCAGCTGTCTGTAGATCATCATGCATATTACACAGCTACTCATACAATAAATGGGACATGAAATATTGATTTGACTTTAAACTGTTCTATAATTTTGCCTGTATTTTATATTACAGCTTAATAATGTAAATACATTAGTCAAAGACAAAAGCAGGTGTTTATATTGAAGTCTCAAAGGGAACATGGAGTGTTTCAGTCAATGTTGATGTTTTATTTAGTTTAGATATCGGGGTGGGAATTTTTTGGCATCTCACAATCCAATTCTTGATCATTTTTTATTTTTGTATTAATTAATGAGTTTACTGCCTCCGAGTACCAAATTGATTTGTGCATTTTTATTAAATAAGTACTTTTTAAAATAAATACAAATTTCAAAAAATCTAAACAATTGTGTTAAGAATTATCAACCAAATAAATATAGTTTCAAAACGTACAAGTTTTAAACTAGAAAACATCGTGGAAGTAGTCCATGTTTCTCCAGTGTTTCAACTGTAATTTCCTGAAGCGACAGGAATGCTTTTTGTGTGCCAAAAAATAATGACTATATTCATAAATTTCTTCACTTCTGCTTCAATCTCCTACACGTGTTCACGAGAGCGTCTTCTTCTCTGGTCCACGAGAGCACCCCGACTCATGCGTGTTGTGTTGATGATACAACCCGCACTGTTTTTGCAAGCAGAGGAATGCTGTATTACAGCAATATTACAGCAGTGTTCCTCTTCCTCTGCTTGCAAACAGTACAGCGTGCATGTGTTGTATCATGAGTCGCGCTCTCGCGACAACACAACACCAGTCAATATTTTCAGATTTTCACATTTGAAGCTGCACTAAACCCTGAATTCCTGTCTTACTGTTCGCTCAGTGATAAGGAGGCATGTGAATGAACAATGTTTGTGTGACTGTACGACATGCAATCTGATGAAACGCTCCTCACCATCCGTCACTGTCAGCGGCGTTAACATTGACTCCAAACTGCACCAGGAATTTAACGATCTCTGTGTGGCCGGCACACACTGCGTTATGCAGCGCCGTGATTCCCTCATCGTTAGGCTGACTGGGATCCTCAACCTGTAAAACACCCATTCATCATACCGCTGCCATATTCCTGAAGTCATGATACCTAAAGCACTAATAATCAGTCGCACTCTCACACACAGAACAGTGAAATGTGACTTTCCTCGTAAATGACCCTCTGCACCAGATCAAACTCTCCCTCCAGCGATGAGTCCAGTAACAGAGCCAGAGGATTGAAGTGCACTCTCATGCTGTGGTCGATGCGCTCGGATCCGTCCTTACGCAGGTTCGTCCTCTTACCCTGCACAGAAAACACATTTACATTCATGCATTTGACAGATGCTTTTATCCAAGGCGACTTGCATTTATTACAAGTTATACAGGAAGGGCTGGAGCTCAATCGCTTCACAATCATCACACAGGACAGATCTCCAAACACAGAAGAAATTCATCATTACAAATGCTACAGAATCTCTAGGTTTTGCCTCTAAAACCAACTGAACTGACTTGATACAAAACAACACCACATTTATACTACGGCTGAGCACCGGAACAGCAGGGAGTGAGCATTGCATGTTATAGCTCACATTTTACACAGATGTCTCAGTTTCTATACACTTTTTGCACTGTTCTGTTATCAACAAAATGAAAATTTGCTATCTCCAGCTGATAACTATTCAGAATTTAGATTTCTCCAAGTAATTTCAGTGTGTGTGAAATCTTTGAAGATTCACCTCACCAATGAACATTACAGAGAAACAGCTTTTCAATAAGAACTGAATATCGTGTCGTATTTTAGACAGAAAAAAATGTGTTTTTGCTCAATGCAAATATTACCTACTAAAGCCACAGCCAGAACTGTTGTGCGTCTCTGAGCAACACAGTTTCTGAATGAATCCGTATTTTGAACAAATCAAGTGAACCAATGATTCAATGACTCATTCATAAAGAGAACCGTTTACTTCACTCGTAAATGAATCAGCCATTTTAACAAATCAAATGAATGAATGTCTCAATTTATTCATTAACACACTTACTGCCACCTACTGGCACTTTTATTTTCTTATTTAATTCATATTTCCATATGAATAAAACCTCATTAAAGGGATTGTTCACCCAAAATGTAATTTCTGTCATCATGTACTCACCCTCATGTTGTTTTAAACCTGTATTGCTTGCTTGCTTTTGCAGAACATAACACAATAATGGCTTTAAAAAAAAATTGGGGGGAGGGTGTTCTTAGCCAAAGTTTGTGTGTGATTAATTTGCAAAGTAGACAGTTGTGTAATTAGTGGTGTATATCATGTAATTCATTAGATCGAACATTTTAATCGCTTGACTGTTTGAGTTAACATTTGGATTAACTGGAATTTAAAAATATATTCAAATTATTTAGGTCAGATTAATGAGCGTTTCTTTTTTTCCTTTGTCATTATTGTTGCTAATAGTCCTTAATTAACAACTTCTTCATTTTATGTAATCTAAAGGGCTGCTGGTCAATTAAATGAGTACATTCCCCATTCTCCCTCTTGTTGTACTCCAATATTAGTTATTAAAGCATCATAAATTCCATTTCTCATTTTATTATGCCCAGAGGAGCTGTGTGTTGAGGCTACTAGTTTTATATCGGCTCTCATCATTGGTTCACTTTAACATACAGGTGATCACACAAAGCTAATGACGTGCATTTTGACATGACATTTTCCTACTGTGATCTCTATTTAAAACGAGTGCAACCAAAGTCATGTGACTTAAGACTCGTCAACACAAACCCATCTCGACTAGTGGCAGACCCTACTTGATCAGGCAAAAGATGCTTTTAATCAAAATTGGACTGAAAAAACACAGTGCATTTAATTTTGAAATGATAACTAGATGCCGCTGGCTGAGGTCTATAATGTATAGAGTATTCAGTATATATACTGTACAGGATACAGCAGAGTCAAGACTTATTTAGGGCACTTACCGGTGGGAAGGGAACCTGGCCGGTGACCTCTGGTGGCTTCATGTTGAACGTGTCTTCTGGATTCTCCTGCTCAGCGCCGCTGGGATAAGGAGGAGGAGGATACGGAGGAAAGTCCTCCGTGAAGCTGTCAGGAGGTGGAGGTGGAGGGCTGTCCGGCTGGGGCGGTGGAGGTAAAAACGAAGCGTGGGGCTGTGGGGCCGGGTGTGGAGGTGGTGAAGGAGGGATGTCCTCTCGGTCAGTGTCTGGGGTGGCTGAGGACACCGCAGGCTCAGGAACAGGCTGCTCTGCTTCCTCAAGTGAAGCTTCATCAGATCTGTGAGGATCTGCGGGCGTCGTCTCCTTCTCTTCTCCAGGAGGACTCACTGCGGTCTCCATAGCGGCCAGAGTCGTCTTCTGGTACAAGAGCTTCTGGATGTTGGGGCCGCACGGGCCCTCGGGCTCCGTGATGGAGCTGCGTTTCTTCAGGGGTCTTGGTGCGTTGTAGAGTTTCTTCCTGAGAGCCTCTAAGTCGGCGTCGCTCTGACAGCGGTAGGGGTTGGAGATGAAGGGCAGCAGTTTGGTGGGACTGAGAGGTCTGGGGACCCGCTCGCCCTCAGATCCTCCAGCGCTGTGGTCCTTCTCGGTTTCTGGGCCACTGGACGAGTCCAAGTACGGGTTCTCAGGGTGCTGGTTTTGAGACTGCTGGCCTGCGGGGGTCACTGGTTTCCCATAAACTGCATGTGCATGAAGACAAAAACAACTCCAATATCAAAATCAAAATCATGATTAAAATAATCACAAATAATCTTATGCTTTTATACTGTTTTCACGCTTTCATTCAACGCCATTTGTCACAGAACCAACAATATTCATAGTGCACAGCGCCAAGTTTATTAGAAAGCTAGTTTAAGACCCTGATATACTTTCAAGCATAATCAAAAGAACAAACTGATGTGATGTCATTTTGAACAAAACCAGGCCAAAATTAAGTTTGTTAAGAGTTTGTTTCAGGTGATAGAAACAGCTTGCCAAAGAAAACATTACAGAAAAGTTTGCTGGTAAACACCTTCAAACTACCAGTGCTCTGTGGTTATTACGCAATAGGCAAATGTGCTCTGGGGCTCCGCCTACTCTTATGTGGGAATGTTTTCTGATAATTTTCTTCTGTTCAGTCCGTCAAGGTAAGACGCAAGTAAAAACATGAGCCGTGTCAATGCATGTCTCTTTAAATGCTAATGAGCTCTGCTCACCCCACCCCTCTCTTCTGTGGGGCGTCGACACAAGACCCGTGAATATAGCATATATGGCTCAAAGGGTGTCTTATTCAAATAGCTAGCTATCTACAAAGAAAAACAGCTCGCTGGATAACAGTTTCAGACTCAGACAGCCCATAACAAACTGGCTGTGCGTTTTTAGCATTACTGAGCTGGCAGACAAGCCAGAAACCTAACTAAATACAAAAAAAGCTTTAAAAAATAAAATACAATTAAAATAAAAAAAAATTATAAAAATAAAAAAGGCAAAATTTTATCCGATGTCCCCTTTAACTACAGTAATATTTATATCAGACAGAAGGATCTATATTGGACTAGGTGGTACTTGCATGTTCTGATTTGACCAGAGGTGGTACTGGCTTATAAACTCTAAGATACAGTGTATTCAATAATACAAATACAGTTTATAGATTTGCTCTCACTTCATTTACCAAGTGTTTTTTGCTGCTGACCTTCAATGATCCCACCATGAATACATTCCACTATGCAAATGACTTCAAATCAGTCACACATCATATTAGGTGGCCTTAACTGTATTTAAGCATTTTATACAACATACAAATTGGTGCAGCAAATGTGTTTAAAGTACTTGCATTTAGTTAACATCTGTAGCGACACTCTTAACCACTAACCGTAACCCAACCCTTACTGCTAAACCTAACCATTCCTCAAACTCATTAGTGATGGTTGGAGTTTTCCAGAACAACATATAGTTATGCAGTAAATCATAGTTTAATGTTAGTACATAATAGTTAAGGCCACCTCATATAAAGTGTGAACAACTTTCCTACTCTTCTGTTGTTCTGATAGTGTTCCTGCATCTATTATTCTGATGTGAAAGGGCCGTTGGGATGAATCCAGTCATGTGTGTTGAAGAGTCCAATGATTCACTCACCGCTGATGAAGTTGCTGCCACGGTTCTGGGCTCGGCTCAGCGCTCCCTGCGGCTGTGTGTACATGGAGTAGATGGAGCTGGTGGTCAGCATTTGGGGCTTGTGCAGGACCTGCCCACCAGAGTCTTTGGCCCCAGGAGGCTCGAGGCTGAAGGGGTGTACAGTGGCAGCTGGGGGAGCCTCCTGTTTGGAGGGAAGAGGTAAAGTACTACCAGACTGGGATCCAGTGGGCAGCTGCTGAGTGGAAGGTTTACTCTTCCCAGGGAAGGTACCGGCGCTGAGGGCACCCTTGCCGTATCCCATCTGGCCACCAGAGGGAAGGTTGGCCTGTTTCGGTTTAGTCGGAACTGGAGGAGGAACCTTGACTGTGTTCTTGACAGCGCTCTGAGTGTAAGGAGATGCAAGGTCCTCGCTGCTCTGGTTCTTCCGTAAAGAAGTTGCCGGTGGATCAATGGACTCAAACATGGAGACTGGGCGCACCCTGGGGTCCCGCTTCAGCACCTCTGTGTTATCTGGTATAGGGAGCAGAAGAATTCACAATACATTTAATCAGAGACTAACTGGGTGTTACACATCCAATGGGGATGCGAAGTGTAGAGGGTCACCTTGGTTTTTAGATGCCTGGGTCACCATGCGTGGCAGACTGGACGACCCAAGATTACCGCCTGTCTTTGTAGCGGCTGAACTCCAGTTAAACTTCTTTGAGGACACCTTGCCTGAATGCAGACATGACGGACAGAATTACATTTCAGTCTCATTCTGATGATAATGGTCAAATTCAGACTGTAGTGAGTGAGGTCCCTTAAACTGCGTCATCATGAACACACAATCACATTTCTGTCATGACAAATCTCGGAGGGATTGGCATGGTAATGTACATGACAAAGTTAATGTATTTGGTCTTGGTGGAATAGATCTGCTACACTGCTGCTGCTGCAGAGCAAGTACCGAGACTTGCTACTGCTAATACATCCACAACATGCTGCTGTGAGCATGTAAGAAATATTGCTGCTGCAAATATAACATACATGAAATAAGCCCATATAGTGTACATGATCACCTCGTAGCAGATCTATACAGGTGGAGCTGGGGAAGGTGGAGGGTTTCTGAAGCAAGCTGCAAACTGCTACGGCAAGCACTAGTCATATATTTGAATGTTGAGCAGCGAGCTCATTGGCTACCGATACAGGAGAGAACCAATCAGCTGTGCCATGTGATAATGATGTCATTAGGTCAGATTGAGTCAGACCTATCGGACTGCGCCATCTAGAGTTTCATGCCAGAACTCTGTATATGTAGCAACAACCACCAGTGTTGGGGTTAACACATTACAAGTAACGGGAGTCACGGAATCGGATTACATTTTTCAAGGAACTAGTAAAGTAACATTACTTTTAAATTTACAAGAAAATATTGTGAGTGAGGGGCAGAGGCACTTCCTTGAGCATGAGGCTTATTAATTTCACTTTTGGTGTGAAAGGGCCTTTACAGTTGCCAAAAATAGAAAATGATCATTCTGTCATCATTTACTTACCATCATGTCCAAACCTGTAACACTTCCATTCATCTTCGAAACATAAATGAAGATAATTTAATGAGAACTGAGAGAGATTTCTGTCCCTTCCTTGAAAGTCTATGTAAGCAGAAATTTGAGGATTCAAAAAGTTTATAAAGAGGAAAAACAGAATCTCAATTGCACTTGCCTGACGCTCGAGAACCAACCTCTTTGTTTTTCACACATTTGAGCTTGTTAATGCGCTCTATGTATGTGTGCTGATCAAAGTTTATGCAATATACAGTGGAGATCAAAATTAGAGAACAGTAACCACTGTAGCACGAAAAAAGATTGCAACTAAAATTTTGGAGGGTTACAGCTGTCAGAAATGAGAAGGAATTGTAGAGGCCCCTGCTTTGAATAACTTCAGCACATCTGGGGCCGCAGGACATCAGTAGTTTCTCACACTGCGCTGCTGTGATCTTGGTCCACTCTTCTTCCAGTCTCTTCCATCGCTCGGTGACTGTAGTGGGTTTCTTAGCCATAACTTTGTCATCATGGATTTTCCAAAGATTTTCAGTTGGGTTTAGATCAGGACTCTGGGCCGGCCATTTCATTATTTTCCGCTTCAAGGAACTGTTTTACCTGTTTTGCAGTGTGACGGGGAGCCTTGTCTTTGGCTGATTGGGAGATGCTTGCAGGGAAGGAACCGCATGTTGCTGAAGGAGGTTCTGATAAACATTTGTATTCACCTGTAATGTATCTGTATAAGAGGCTCAACTCCTGCTGCAGAAAACATCTCCCAAACAATGACACTTCCTCCTCCACCTTTCACTGACTTCTTTACGCACTCGGGCTTCAGTCTTTCCCCAATGTGACGCCAAACAAAATGTTTCCCATCAGACTCAAATAAATGAAACTTACTCTCATCACTAAAGTGAACTTTGGACCAGTGCTCCTCTCTCCACACAACATGCTCCTCAGCAAAGATGAGTCTAGCCTTTTGATTCTCTCTGCTGATGAGAGGCTTCGTCACTGCAAGAGTGCGCTTTCAGTCTGACTTCTCTTAAACGTGCCGAGACAGATCCATACCCTGTTCAGCACTGAACTGGCGAGCAATTCCAGCTGCAGTGCTGAACCGATTCCCCATTGAGAGTCTCCATATTATCCTGTCTTCTTGTGCATTTTTCTTTCGTGGACTACCTCGAAGGCTTTCACCTGGACCGCCTCCTGTTACAGGGTTTCAGTCACCGCCATCTTGCAATCTCAGTGAAAACTGGAAGAATGCCGTCAGTTAAATAGGGTTTGTCAGATAATTAAGGAAATTGGCACCAGGTGCCAGATTAACACCAATAACTGGGAGGTATCTGTAAGTGTTCTCTAATTTTGATCGGAGTTCTTTTTCAAATATCTTATTTAAGTTTTTTATACTGTGCTTCAGAATACAATTACTTCATGAAATATGCTTAAAAAACTGCCCTTCTACTCCTGTTAAGATAACTTCCAATAGGACTAAGCAGTGACCTTGCAATTTAGGAAATTGTAGGTTGCTCTCTAATTTTGATCTTCACTCTATGTGACTTTCAATGGAGGGATGGAAATCTCTCAGGTTTCATTAAAAATATGTTTATTTGTGTTTCAAAGATCCAAAGTCTTATGGGTTTGGAACGACATGAGTAAATGACTGAATTTTCATTTTTGGGTGAACTGTCTGTTAAACAGAACACGCTCTCTGAATGAATGGATTAGACCAGCCTGCATACTGGACCACAGATTAAAAATGCTGTCTTTTCTGTAGTTCTGTCTATTCTTACAAAGGCAAAATGCAGTAACTGCATATTTTGTCAAAAAACTAATCATTTACACATACACTTACGCACTGGGCAGACAAAGTACACATTTTATCAATATGTGTTCCCATGGGAGTCAAAACCATGACCTTGGCTTTGTTAGCTCGGTGCTCTACTAGCTGAGCTACAGGAACAGAGTTAGACTGAAATGTCTCTCCCAACAACACGCCTGTGCACCACCAGGTCCTTAAAAGAATAAAAACTGAAATTTAAATTTAAAGTTCAATGCATAGGATCATTTTCTATATTCTAAAATGATCATCTCCGTTACATACGTAACACTGGTTCTCTATGTAGAAAACAAAATGCTATGGGAACACCTCCCAGATGTATAAAAAAGTTTGTATAAATTTTTTTTTTTTTTAAATTCTTGTAATATCGTACCAAATTATATTTGCTATTTTAGTCTCTTTTGATAAAGCTGCTAACTGTTCATCTGTGGCTGAATGCACAATATAAAATAATTACAGCATCTCAATCAGAACCCAACACAGAGATACAGGGAAATCAGATCAACATGGTTTTGTGTGCATGTTTGCCATCGATACTGCTAACCTGCAGTAAACATGAAGTTTTAGAATTACATATAAAGCAGAGGCAATAATTCATTTTTAATAATTAGATCACAGTAACTGAACACACTGAACAGACAGCATAGTTCTTTGGGTCGGGTAAACCAGTGATCTGCAAACCTGAGTCCGGGTGAGTGGTCTTGTCCTGGTGTGGTACAGTCGCTGTGCCTTCTGGGTAAGTGTGTTTAAAGGGGCCCCTGGGCATCGTAGAGGACTGGATATAAGGACCGACAGCAGCCACACGGGCCGGTCCTGTCTGCTGCGCTGTCTGGCCATCTGAAGGCAACTGGAATAAGAACATATCAGCAGTGAAACCACACACCGATCATAGCCAAACGAGGACAATATGAACTCACTATGGACTCTGTGTGCCTGATACTGATTTTACTATACACGTCAATCCAAATATTTAGCAAAAAATATCTAAAGCAACTAGGGATGCTCCGATCCACCTTTTTCGCCTCCGATACCGATTCCGATACCTAGGGTTCGGTATTGGCCGATACAGATAACGATACCAGTGAAGTTTTTTCCCCTCATTTAAATATCTCTGTGTGGAACTGATAATGATTCTTTCACAATCTACTAGATACAAACTACTTCATTAGAAACATAAAATAAACAAATATGAAAAAATATAGGCCTATGTATATTTATAATCTATGACAAAAAAATATCATAAACTAGGTTAGTGGATAATTTGGCAGCAAAAATTATTCTAGAAAAATCAGTGCACAATAATTTTAGAAATCCAAACATTTAGTGAAAAACAATATTTTGTGGGGAACAAATAAAAGTGTTGCACTAAATATGGTAAAATGTTACACATTGCTATTTGTATTATTATAAAATCCATTCATTAAAAACATTCATGAATGTATTTATATATAAGTATATACTATAAAATTAAAATACATTTCTTTTAAATGTATAGCATATTTTTTTAATAAGGCAACAACATATGATACGATAGGACAAAACAAATACAGTGCAGCACGAACTGTTTTTATACACTCAACCCTCAACGGACACCTTTGTGATTGAATCGCCATCGGCTAGTATATATTTTTGTTTACTTGCCAGACTGCAATACTATACTAATATATATATATATATATATATATATATATATAAGGTTATGCCATTTTACAAATATATATAATGTTTGTAAAATGGTACAGCTTTTTAAATATCTGAAAGTACACTCTTAATATCAGTCAGTCACGCATTATAATATGATAATCAAGTATTATTTAATAATAGAAGTTTAGTAATTAGAACTTGGTAACCATGAATTTAGGATTGGTGCTGGTGCTTTTTTTGCTCATTCAGTGTTCCTGTAAAAAAAAACAAAAAAACAACAATAATACTGTTAAGATATTATTATTATTATTATACGAATTCTACTAATAAGAACAATATAAAAACGCACTAAGGATTAATGAGCTACTGGATTCATGAATATTAATCAGGTTGTGTGCGTTCGCTCGAACTGATTTGCTGACATCAAAACAGGGAGGATAATAGTTTCTCACACTCATCAACCCTCAAAGAACACATGAACATCCACACTAAAGAGAAACTGTACACATGCGATCAATGCGGGAAAACATTTTTGAGGGCTTCAGTCCTGAAGAATCACCTGAGAGTTCATTCAAAGGAGAAGCCACATTCATGTTCTTTGTGTGGGAAGAGTTTTTCATGTCAAAAACAATTAAAACAACATCAGAAAATACATACTGCTGTGAGAGAGTACATGTGCTTTGAGTGTGAAAAGACTTTTACTTCAGCGACCTGTTTAAAACTGCATGAGAGGATCCACACTGGAGAGAAACCGTATCACTGCACTGCATGTGGGAAGTGTTTCAATAATTAATCTTCTCTACACAGGAACACAGAATGATCTCGGAGAGAGCTTTACCGAGCTGACTGCTGTAACCGAACGCGAGCAGGGTTTAAAGGCTGAACGAATGACTGCCAGCCACAGCGAGAAAAGAGTTTGTGTGAACTTTAATGTAAGGACTTAAATATTCATATGTAGCTCACATTAAGCTATCAGAAGTAACAGAATAATTCACACAATCGAGAAAAAAAAAAAATCGGATTTGGATCGGCTCTCTCTGACCGATACCCGATCCAAGAAAAATGGAAGTATCGGAGCCGATACCCGATATGAATATCGGATCGGCACATCCCTAAAAGCAACAGTAAATAATTGTTTTCAAAATAAACAATGTTAAACCTGTTAAGCACCTACATCCGTACTAGGCATGGGCGATATACCAGTAGACTCGATTAACCGGTAGAAATATCGAAGTTACTCACTCACGTGACGTTGCTGTGCTACGTGGTCATGCAAACTCATTGTTTTCACACTTTTTTTTTTTTAAGCACTGTGGTTTAAAAACAAGTGATTTGAAGCCATTGAAATCCAATCAGCAGCAAAAGAGAACTCGCATCTTAAAGTGACAGCAGTCTGTCTGTCATTCATGTCAATCAAACAACAAAAGAGAAAATCTCTCGCTGTTCTTGACTAAATCACTTTTGTAACTTTAAGAAGAAATATACATTTAATTTGTACAGTGAAGAATATGCAGTGTTTTTATACTTTTGATTACTTTATACAATGCAGCACTTTTGGTCATATCGTCCACCCCTAATCCCTACTTATAAAATCTGTCAAATCGGTCCATGATCCCGGGTCTCTTTTCAGAGTCCTGTGGTATAACATCCAGAATCATCCATATTGCCCCGACTGAATTTGGGAATTTTCAAAATACTGTTTTACAAACAGCTGTATTGGAATGAAATTTGGAAATTTGTTATTGGGATCATTTTTGACTTTCCAAAAGTAATACTTTTTTGATTTTTCACTTAATAATTGAAGCTGTAGCTTTTGTGTATTTAAATGAAACTTTGTATGAAACGTATGAACATGCTCTGAAGGCCTCTGTTCTTCAGCATAGTGCCATCTACAGGCTAAAAGAGGTACAAAAAAATATACCAAAAACCTTTTGCTCTTGCTAAAATCATTCTAAAATCATTTGATTCCTCTGACTCATATGTACAATATGTTCTAGTAGAAGGCACTTACTGAACTGAGTTCATAAAATCAAGTTAACGTCAACTTGTTCTTCATTTTCTTACATTTTTCACAATATCACATAGCCTCTCAAAACACACCGTTTACGTTTTCAGAAGGAAAAAAAGCCTATATAAGCCTTTTACTGACAACTTTATATATTACAACTTTACAGTGAGTTCAGTGCCTTCATCATGAGGCAAAAAGTCACTGTCCAAAACCTTCACCCTCTCTGTTCCTCTCTGCTGGATTGAGCTGCCAACCTCCACCTGAACTGCTGAGACCATCACAGCTGAAGACGCTCCTCTTCTGCAAGCACTGAACCAAAAGAACATTTCCTCTGCATCGTTACCATTCTTGTAGCTTGCTTCCTAATCTAGTTGTCTAATAAACCTGGCATTGTGTATTATGATGCTGGCTCTTTGACAAACTGCTTTGTTCCTCTTCTGTAATGTGCTTTGGATAAAAGCGAATGCATGAATGTAAAGGAAGACTTTTCATCAAATTCACATTAATGTATGGGCTGGTGTGAACAGAGAAAATGGCTCACGTTCACAGGGAGGTTCTCTTTCTGCTGAAGGGCTGCTTTCTTCTTCCACAAGCGATCTCGCAGCTCACCGACTCGTCTGTCCATGGTGTCCACCTCCTGGTTCCTCTTGTTCAGGTTGTCTCTCTGCTGCTGCAGTTTAGCGCTCTGCTCCAGGTTCAAGTTTTTCCTCATCTGGTGAACACACACACACACAGGTGAGATGTTTCGAGCAGAGGCTCGAGGCTGTGATGTTCTCCTAACTCTCGCCTGCTCTTACCTGTAGTTCCCTGTAGAGTCTGTCCAGCTCGGCCACTGAGCTGTGGTTACTGTGAAGCGCATCCAGCTGGCCGTTTTTCAGGGTGTCCAGCTGTTTGTTCAGTTCTTCCACTTTAGACACGGCGACTACCAACTCTTTCTGCTTCTGAAGGAGTATATTGTTCATCTGTTCCACATGCTCAACTGAAACAAACACACAGACAGAATAACTTCCACTGCACGAGCTCAAAATCCTTGGGCCTGCGCTGAAAACACTGAATATGAGATGACCATTATATGTACACAAGAATATTCAAATGAGTCACATGATTGTGGTCATATTTAGGAGCACCACACATGACATGCAGGCAAAAAAAAAAACAGTTACCGTGGCCACATTGCACTCAATCATTCTCTCGTTTTATTGATTTATAAACAAGGGAATGAATTAGGGATGTAACGATGCACTCAATTCAAGAGGATTAGTGTCGGTTGAGATGTTAATCGAATCACGATGGAGCTGCTGGTGGGGGTTTATATGAATGTATGGGGAACTCACGGTCTTCAGAAAAGTTTAGATGGCGTTTTCTTTTCATCTCGTCTCTGTATAATTCATATTAAAGCAGTGTTTCAGCGCAGTGCTGCTTTGTTTACAGCGGTAACCAAGTTAAACGTTGTATCGCTGCTGCTCCATGAGCGCCTCCTGCTGTCAGAGAGAGAATCTGCGTCTCATTCAGAGCTTCTGCTGTTTCGGTCTCGTGCCGTACAGTTTCACAAAGCATTCTGTTTACGCTTCAGATTTCGAAATTCTACAATCAATTTTAAATCAGAAACTGCTCATGCTGCATGTATCAGAGTCTTTGTTTGGATTGTGATTGAAATGCAATGGTTGCCTCTCATTTTAAATGGAAAGAGCACAGACAAAGCCTTCGTTTGCTCATATGAAGAGACTTCTTTTATTGTATTATTTAGATTTGCTTTAAAATTTCAATTTAGTTTTATTATTTGACATTTCAATTTTACAAATAAATGTGCAGCATTTTGTCTAAGAAATAATAAAATTACACCTTTTCATTTATGATTTGACTTTACTTTTTTTTTTATATATAATCGTGAGAAAATCATATTGTGAAATCAGTAATCGTATGGCATAGTGAGTTGATTTAAATAACTTGAATGGCAAGAGACAACAGAAGAGCAGGAGGAGAATGAGCATAGTTTATTCAGAATAAACTGAAGGTGAAAATATAATGCAGGAATATTCCTCTATCCGTAGTCTTTTTGGAGCATGCAAACGTTTCTGGAAATAAAGGTTTAATGAGAAGATGGACCTTGACCGGAGAATGGTGTGCAGAGTTAAGAAACACAGTCAATGAATGAGTTTATTGTCAAATTAATCATTCATGGCTGCTCCAATTTTCTTAGAGGAGCTTGCTAAATTTTGTGCTAGTTAACATGCACATGATTCATGATGATGCACTTAGAAATGCTTTGCATAGGTTCCTAAGAACATTTAGGAAATTACTGTATGCTTACATCTAGAAGCATTCTGTGCACATCTTTATAAATGATGCAAAATATTTAACCAGCTGTCAAACAGAGAGCGCTGAATGCATCATGAGGAAGGCACGGTGTACTTTGAAAAGCTCATTATGCAGACCTCACTTCAATCTCCAAGAAAACACATATGTTATATCAGCAGCAAGACTGCTGGAGATCATAACGAGCAGCGCGGCGACGCTCACCGAGTTTCCCATTGCTGAGGCGCTTCTGCTCCACCTGTCCCTTCAGAGCTCGCACCATCTTCAGCTGTGCCTCCTGTTTCTCCACCGCGTCCCTCAGATGCTGCAGTTTCTTCTGCTGCGAGGACGTCTGCAGATGCCTGTGCTCCTGCTGCTTCAGGAAACACAAGCGCTGCTCCTGCGGGACAGTGAGAGGACAGCGAGATGCTCACATTCACTGACCACCTGTTACAAAACCTGCCGCATTTCCATCTCATCTTAAATCATCACAAACACGCACAGCACATGATGAGGAACACAACACCGTTGTATTTATCCTGTTGTTTTATGTCATTTGCATCCTTGATCTTATATTTAAATAACAAAGATAAGTATCTACATTGTAATGTACATAGTTATCATGAAATAATACTACTTACAGTATATTATATTGTGAAATAAGATTTTGGTCATATCTCCCACTGTATTTTTTCGGTTCCCAGCCCTACCTAGTGTTGTGCTCTCTTCCCGTTCATCTCTAATCTACTCAGTCATTTTCCCCATTCTGATGTGTTTTCCTGTACCTTGGAGGCCAGGAGCTGCTGCTGGGTGTCAATCTGATGCTGCTGTCTGGAAGCCATCTCCTGCAGCTCTGCGAGAGTCATGTCCATCCACGGGTTGCTCACCTGCGCACACAAACATCAGGCTCTGAAATCATCACATGCTCATCCATTTCCTGATCGACTAGACTGCACTCCTCGTGCTTTCAGATGTGGGAGTCAAACACCGGGATCACGTTACACGAGGAAAGGAAAGCCACACAAGTGCAGGCAGACTCACTCCATTCTCCGGCCGTCTGTCTGTGGGCTTCTTGACTCCGTTCCTCTTCTGATTCCAGCTCCTGGAGTCTGAAACAAACACAAGCCCAGTGAAAAACAATTGAACAGTCAGTAAATAAGAACAAAATTAATGAACAAATTACAAGCAACCGCACAAATAAATTAATAGAACAACGATGAGACAAATTAAAGATGCTTTAGATTTGTAGGTGTTCAAGTCCAGAAATTGAATACTTCAATGTAAAATAGCATTGCATATTCTTCACTGTATAAATTAAATGTATAGATTAATCGTTAAGCTTAATTAACATTAAGGACACCGACAGCAGTTGGTAAATTAGGCGTGATCACTTTAAACACACTTTTTGGGTCTAATATATTGTATGTATTTGTGACCCTGGACCACAAAACCAGTCATAGGGTCCTTTTTTTTTTTAATTGAGATTTATAGATCATCTGAAAGCTGAATAAATAAGCTTTCCATTGATTTGTTAGGATAGGACAATATTTGGCTGAGATACAACTATTTGAAAATCTGGAATCTGAGGGAGCAAAAAAATCTAAATATTGAGAAAATCGTCTTTAAAGTTGTCCAAATGAAGTTCTGAGCAATGCATATAACTAATGAGAAATTAAGTTTTGATATATTTACGGTAGGAAATTTACAAAATATCTTCATGGAACATGATCTTTACTTAATATCCTAATGATTTTTGTCATAAAAGAACAATCAATACTTTTGACCAATACAATGTATTTTTGGCTATTGCTACAAATATATCCCAGCGACTTAAGACTGCTTTTGTGCTCCAGGGACACATTTGTCAAGCGCAAGAAGACGCAGAAAGAAACTCCATACAGGGCTTGATTGTGTTTCCTGAGACACGGCTCTATATGTGTGCGCTGCGCACACAGAACACACTGAATGGAGTTGTTAGTCGCCTCTTCTTGTGCTTGAATGTGTTAAAATCACTTTAATGTTCAAATTGGCAAGGTGTGTTTGTCCGTTAAAGTGCAAGAAGACGCGGAAGAGAAACTCAGTTCGGGGTTTGTGCGAGTGCTGAATGGAGTTCTCTTTCACATCGTCTTGCGCTTTTTTTGCTTTTCGCCTCTTCTAATGCTTTTAAATCAATTGAATGTTTAAATTGGCAAAGCTTTAAAAACACGTGCAAATGAAACTTTCGTGAGGACACAGCAGTGGTGTTTTACGCTGGTCCCGGGCCATCTGGCAATCCTTATGGTTCAGCCCGGAGCACAACGACCTCTTAAGTCAAGAGGAAAATTTGATTTCTCATTCCATGACCCCTTTAGTAGGGCTGGGACAATAAATCGATGCATCGCAAATCGAGAAATGATTCTGCATTGATTTTCCGAAGGCGTCGCGATTCTCTCTTGAATCGATTCTGAGCTTAGTTTTTAAAGGGGTCCTATTATGCTTTTTCACTTTTTCAACTTTAGTTAGTCTGTAATGTTGCTGTTTGACGTTACAAAGCTCAAAGTCCACTTCAAAAGGAGATATTTTATTCAAAAGAAATCACTTTTCAAAAACTACAACGAACGACTCGTTTGGACTACAACGCATATGTTCTGGGATTTGTGATATCACAAATACGATGAATGAGACAAGACCTGATTGCGCTGCACTAGAGAAGGCAACGAGTGTTATCACTATGTCGGAGACACGCTAGCTTTCCCAAGACAGACAAACTTAGAGTGGTTACAATCATCCGGGTTTAAATCAATCACAGCACATTTCGTATTTCAGAAGGCAGGCCTTCATTTGATACAGGACCTATTTGAGACGTTCATGCCAGACTGGGGAGAGAGGTGTTGTAAATTATGTGAAAAATAATGTGTTTTTCGAACAACTTCGTATGACAGCCTGTTCTAGTACACCCCCAAAACAAAATCAAGACTTTGTAAAAGAGCATAATAGGACCCCTTTAACAGCAGATGGCACTGCATCCTTTAGAAATAGCCGTATTCTGCTTGCTTCCAGTTCCTTACACACACACCATTTAAACCTAAAATAATCATTTTATAATCATTCATAAAGTTCAAAAAGGTTGACGCGAATTACAAGGATGTTCACAGTGGGCTGTGTTTACATTAATGTCATCATAAAGCATAAAAGCTAAGCTCAGAATCGATTCGAGAGAGAATCACCATGCATTCCGAAAATCTCAGAATCGATCCACGAAACACGATGCATCGATTTATGGTCCCAGCCCTACCCTTTAGGCACTTTATACAGCAAAACAATTTACTATAGAGTTGTGCAATGTTTTAAAAAATATTATCAGGGCTCACAAAATCGCTAACCCGACGTCCCGCGGCTATTGTGTTTTCCAGTCGGGCTGCCAAAATGCATCACCACTCTGCCCGACGGGCTTTCTTAAATACAGATCTCCCACCAGTCCTTAAAAACTCCTAAAGTGAGCTGTATCAAACTTAAGGCCATAAGTTTTAAATATGTTAAATGGTATAAGAAATGTCTTAATTATAATTTCAAGAGGTCTTACAGTTGGGGACGGAAAGACAAGAGTCACGATACGGCTGGATTAAACTTCAAAAGGCAATGATGTCATTGAATAAATATGAGCGCTGCACGTTTCAAGACAAAACGCGGCGCGGACGTCTTTATTTGAGTGTATCTGAAGGGAACCGACTGTCCTCAGCAACGTGTCGTTGGCATTTTAATTTCATTGTACCTATAATTCCTGCTAAAGCAGCGTTTATGCACGCGGAGCTGCTTTGTGTTCAGCCGTTACTGGGGAAACCGCTATATTTCAGCGCTCCTAAAGCGCCACCTCGTGGCAGAGAATGAATTAGCATTTCCAATAAGCCTTTCTTGCTGTTTATGGTCAGATCAATGCAAATATCAACTCAATATCAAGAAGTTAATGTGCCTTCTAAAAATCTAAACAATTAAGACAGTAATATTTATACATTTTAAATTCACAATTTATATGCTTGATTTATCCCTTTTCATAAAAATGGTCTAAAGGCTGATATGCTGTTGTATAAGATTTTAGTTTTTGTGAAAACCTGTATCTGAACTGTAAATCATGTAATTTTATGGCTCAGTACAGCATGTTACCACAGACATTGTCCAACCCCACTCATACGGTGTTCATTTTACTTGTGCAGCTCTTAAAATGGGTCATAAATTCTGCAGATACCCTAAATAGTGAAATAAAATTCCTTCCTTCATATTTGGTGATATTTGTGTATTAAAAATATTTTTGATTGACATTTAAACTCCTATCTGATTTTCTATATTTAAAAAAAAAAAAAAAAAAAAGGTTTTTTTTTTTTTTGGGCTAGTAATTTTCGGGCTACCAAAATCTGAGGAGTACCTAAGGGCTACCATGGATTTAGAAATTTTGCGTGCCCTGATTATCCAATATTTTTTGTCCAAAGTTGTTGGAGCCTAGCTGTTATAGCAGTAATGCCACCTGAAGGAGGAGCAAGTACAATCACTTGTGTAAAAGTTTCATTGCCAACATTTGGCACATAACCTCATGAAATTAGATTGGTTGCTGGCAATCATTTTTGTTGACCGGTGTTAAACATTAGTTTTTTTGGTCAAACACCAATACATTCCTAAGAATTGGAAAAGCCATTTTGATTGTAACCCATATGTTGAATGTACTTATATGTGTGTGTGTGTGTGTGTGCATGGCTGAGATTTGGGATCACAGTGGTTCTGGACACTTTTTTGGATCTAGTAAATCTGCAACAGAAGTGTCATTTTGATTGTAACCCATATGTTGAATGTACTTATATGTGTGTGTGTGTGTGTGTGTGTGCATGGCTGAGATTTGGGATCACAGTGGTTCTGGACACTTTTTTGGATCTAGTAAATCTGCAACAGAAGTGAATATACCAATCCTTCCCTGTACTTCAACAGCAGTAAATACTACGGTAAGAACTGCGGTCTGAAGCACGGGTCTAAAGTGTCTCTTACCTGTCAGCAGGTTGGGCGATCTGCCCTGACGCAGAAAGAACCGAACCTCGGGCCTCTCCTGTCCCCACTGCAGCAGCAGACCCATCATCTTCTCGCTCTCGCCTATCGCTCGCTCTGCATTCATCAGCACACAAACATTAGCATCCACTCAATGGCACTATCTATTTATGGCACTAAAGTGTGGTTAAAATTCCCATAACAGAGAGAGGCAGCTGCTGGCAATTGGAACTGATCTTCATCTTATTGATTTTCGTGCAGAATAATCTTCCCCAGAGCTTCACACAGCAGACAATTCCTTTGCTAGGAAGTGGAGTGTGACGTTGGTGCAGCAATGCACTTAACGTGTACAAAGCTTAGACTGTTGTGTGGTTCTAGGTTGAACATGTGCCTCATGTTCTTTGAATGCAGAGCCATCTGGAGCTCTAGATCTAATCTGTTAGAGTTAGAGGGTCAAATAAAGATGGAGCAGAGGTGTTTTTAGCCGATTCTTGAAGATGGTTAAGGACTCAGCTGCTGGGATTGAGTTGGGCAGGTCATTCCACCAGTCTGTGAAAGTGATTTTGTGTCTCTTTGAGATGAACAATAAACTAATCAGATCTAATCTGAACGACACCGGTGGCCTGTTCTTCATTAAACCCTCACCTGAGCCTCTCCAGACTTCAGCCAGGTGGCTGGCGTCGCCCGGCTCCTTACACAGCTCCACCACGTCACGGCACGCGGTCTCGGGCGTGATGGGCACCTCTGTGAAATGCTGGTCATTGTTACTGAGGTACACAGTCAGGAACATCTGGAAAACACAAGCAGATGCGGAGGCCGAGAGGTGGACGGGGGGAGTTTGATCACACAGGTGGATACACAGGCACCTGCTGAGAGAGTACGCGACTTCCGACAGCCAACGCAGACTCACCCTCCTAAGTTAATATGCCTCCAAATTAATCAATGTGATGGTTTTTTGATATAATAGAGTCATAATCTTGTACATCCACCAATATTGTACGTAACATAAATTAAACTTTTAATCACTTTTTCCGTGTAAGGAGCTAAAGTGGGTGGATTCTGGATTTCTTGCTCGTGAATTATTCTGAATTTGGAAAATAAGCATGTAAACACAATTCAAGTCAATGGAGACTAAGCTCTAGCTGACTGACAGACAGACACAAGAAACAACACCTTTAAAACTGAAGCACACTATTGGAAACAAGGGCTTTTAAGATCTAACGTGAGATTATTTTACTTATTGACCACTGCTTTATATTAACAGCACACTCCTCGTGAATATCGACGAGCATTAGACACGAAGCCACACGAGCAATGGGTGACAGCATCACAGGCCATGTCTGTTGAGGTGAGGTATTAAAGAAGCAACAGTTTTTCACTCTACAGAAGTTCAGAGAGAGTATGGACTCGCTCACCGGCATCATCTTCGCTGAGGGTCGATGTCGTCCCACCGAGACTCTTCTGTTGACGCTTTTAATCGAGTTAATAACGCTGTTGTTGTTGTTGTTGTTGTTGTTGTCTGTAACGCTATTAGACGAGAGTCCCGAGAGGCGTGACGTCAGAGGCCTTCCCAAACTTTCCTTCCGCGAGAGCTTTTGTTCGCGAACACCGGATCACGAGTACCTTTAAGTGTTTTAATCACCGCACAAGCATTCAGATGTTCGGAAGACTAGACTAGTTCGCGTGGAAGCGGGTTTTCGGCGTCTCTTGTTGCAGTTCCCAGCGCTCTTCCTCTCGCGCTCTGGCGGCCGGGCGCCTGTTGCTGGTCGGGGGCGTGACGTCACACCTCTGGAACACGGGGCGGAGCCAAGATGGCGGCGAGAAGACAGCTGAGGGGAGACGCGAGGCTCTTCGAAACTTTAAATCAGTTGAATCAAAACGTTTGGAGCGGTGTTGCCAGATTGGATGGACGATTTCCAGCCCAAAAGCTCACAACCCCCCCCCCAAAACTTTAACTGTCAAAATAATGTGATGGAATATGTAAACCAAGCCATTTTTAACTCCTTAAAACAAAATAACGTTGACAAAATAATATAAATATAACGTTAGATAAATTTCCCAGGTAAACGGATCGAATCTGGGCAAATAGCCTACATTAAAGTGGTCATATGACGCGATTTCAATGTTTTCTTTCTCTTTGGAGTGTTACAAGCTCTTGGTGCATAAAGAAGATCTGTAAAGTTGCAAAGACTAAAGTCTCAAAACTAAAGAGATATTCTTTATAAAAGTTAAGACTCAGCCACGCCCCCCTAAAACGGCTCGTTCTAACACGCCCCCACATATCTACATCACTATGTGGGAAGATTTGCATAACGCCGCCCAAATGTTCACACAAAGAAAGAAGGCGTAACTTTTATTCTCGCTGTAGTATTGTTGCCGCCGCCGCCATGTCGTGAAGGCGCTGTGTTTCGTTGTGAAAGCGAAACTACTTTGTTTGGTCTTCCAGAAGAGGACGATATCCGCTTCGTCATGCCTGGAGCTGATCCGTGCTGGTCGCTGAGGAAATACATCAGCTTTCACCGTGGACGAAGCGGAGTCCAGCCCGGGGTCCGTCACATGTGGTTGCCGCTCCTTCGTCGGATCCGCCGGGCGTGCCGTTCTCGACCCCGCCGCCTCCGCTCACTCTAGCCCCCGGCCTCTGCGCACGCTAAGCCGGGGCTTCCGCTCATGCTAGGCCGCTGTGTGCTTCGTTGTGGAAGCAAAACTACTTTGTTTGGTCTTCCAAAAGAGGACACGACTAGAAATCAGTGGTATTTACAACACTGTTCCAGAACAGTTTAACCCAAATATTCAGATGTGTGCAGCACATTTTATGGAGGACTGTAGCAGTGTAGAGTAGGGCTTGTTGTTTGTCATCTCTCCGATCACAAATGCAGACATGGTTTTATGTTTACACGGCGCGATGCACCACGTAAAAAGACAGTATAAGTCATTATAATCAGTAATTATGCCTCCAATGGATGCAACAAATGCCTCGTTTATAATGTGTTTGAATGTTTTTGTCTCGTCGTCTGGACACGGCAGCACAGTCTCCGGCCGGACAGGGCATCATCACAGTATGGTGAGGGGCGTAACATTTTCGTCACACGCTTGAGGTATTCGGCCAATCACAACACACCTCGCTTTCAGACCGATGAGCTTTGTACAAATCTACACGTTTCAAAAAGGCGGGGCATAGAAGAGAAACACCATCTCATGTTTTTTTTTTACTTTAAACCTTAAACACATTTCATTACACCAAATACACCAAATAATGTTCTTTTTAGCAACATCATATGACCCCTTTAAAGGGAATTAGGCTACAGAACATGAATAAAATATGCAAACAGGCACTGTCAAAATGGCAATCAAGAAATGCATCAATTTCAACGTCAGCAGTCAGAATAATCCAATTTAAATGCAAAAAGTGCCCAATATAAGTGATAGAAAAAAGCAACGTTGCAGGTATTTCACACTCGTTCATGCACACACCATAGTCAAAACTGTGTCATTCATTGATAGGCTACATACTGAATTATAATCCGACAATTAAAAACAACAACAACAATAATGCGCTTACCTTCGTGTCGCTCTATAATTTTACACAGAACTGGAAGCCTCTTGTTAAGTTCATATTGTAGAACATAATACAGAACTTTGCACAGTCAAAACTAATCAAGTCTAGCAGTTTTCAAGGATTTATCAATCTGGACCGTTTAAAAGATAAAAGACAGGATCGTATAAACCGGCATATTTAGTGCAGGTTATGATTAATTAGGCCTAATTCAAATGTGCTCTGATTTCGGAGTTGATTTCTGATTTCGGAGTTGATTTCTGATTTTGGAGTTGATTTCTGATTTC
>NW_015505815.1:607152-608058 GCF_001515645.1 Sinocyclocheilus grahami
CGCTTTTCAGACCGATGAGCTTTGTACAAATCTACGCGTTTCAAAAAGGCGGGGCATAGAGGAGAAACATCATCTCATGTTTTCTTTTACTTTAAACCGCAAACACATTTCATTACACCAAATACACCAAATAATGTTCTTTTTAGCAACATCATATGACCCCTTTAAAGGGAATTAGGCTACAGAACATGAATAAAATATGCAAACAGGCACTGTCAAAATGGCAATCAAGAAATGCATCAATTTCAACGTCAGCAGTCAGAATAATCCAATTTAAATGCAAAAAGTGCCCAATATAAGTGATAGAAAAAAGCAACGTTGCAGGTATTTCACACTCGTTCATGCACACACCATAGTCAAAACTGTGTCATTCATTGATAGGCTACATACTGAATTATAATCCGACAATTAAAAACAACAACAACAATAATGCGCTTACCTTCGTGTCGCTCTATAATTTTACACAGAACTGGAAGCCTCTTGTTAAGTTCATATTGTAGAACATAATACAGAACTTTGCACAGTCAAAACTAATCAAGTCTAGCAGTTTTCAAGGATTTATCAATCTGGACCGTTTAAAAGATAAAAGACAGGATCGTATAAACCGGCATATTTAGTGCAGGCTATGATTAATTAGGCCTAATTCAAATGTGCTCTGATTTCGGAGTTGATTTCTGATTTCGGAGTTGATTTCTGATTTCTGAGTTGATTTTGGAGTTGATTTCTGATTTCGGAGTTGATTTCTGATTTCACTCCACAATAATTCATGTTTTGAGACTTGAGTCACTCTCCCACTCTTTAACTTATGTTTAGGCATTGTGATTACTTGAATATACAGTCACTACATTCAAAATCAGATACGTTATAACTTATCACGCTAAAAACTTGTCACTCATGAATCATAAC
>NW_015505815.1:608178-617640 GCF_001515645.1 Sinocyclocheilus grahami
AAATCAGTATCAATAAAATTCATGTTTGCAGAAGTTGCATATGAAGTGGCATTTAGATGTATTTACACATGTTCATGCAGCTTAGAGGGACATGGGATGCTTTAACTGCAGTTACAAATGCATAAATAATGTTTCGATATTTAAACATGAAATGTTGAATACTGATATTTGAAATTATTTAAAAGATGAAAAGAGACTTTAAATGTGAAATTAAAACCGCCAGTAGGTGGCAACAAGTCACTGTTAATAAGTGAGTCATTGCGATTGAACCGAATCATTTAAACGGTTGATTCATTCAGGAACGAAACACCTTCATGTTGCTCAGAGATGCAAAACAGTACTGTGGCTGTGTTTGGAATGTTTTTTGTTGGCGAAATAGCGCAAAAACAGCCAATATGGTGTCTAAAACGTAAGTCTCTTGATATTAACTTATTGTTTATTAAACTGTTATATAAAATCAATATCACATTTGTAACCATGCTGATTTTTTAAGAAGAAACGGCACTCTTCGTGTGATATGATTAACTATATGAATTGATATAAATATATACATTTTTTGCCCCCTTATCTTGAATTATGTGATCATTCTTAATGCATATTAATAGACTGAATCATGCAGTGAAAGAACCACTCTAAATGCGCACGCGCACTAAAGCCTGTGTTGGTCTACTCTAACCAGACTTCATCTCGTCGCGTAATGCACGCCTCTGTAGGTGTGTTTTGTTTAGCTTTTGCAATATACTCGATAATGTCATGATGTCTCACGAGTTGCCTGCACAGATTTGGCTTGCATGAACTTCCCAAAGAAATTAATGAGTGAACATAACTTACGAAAAGTAACCCGTCAAATTGGTTAGTGATTTGACAGCGTTACCCACCACAGCTGATTTTTACCCGCATTTGGCGGGTTGGCAGGTGTTAATTTCAAACCCTGGTTATAACTTATCTCGCTAAAAACTTGTCACTCATGAATCATAACGTCTGTCTGCTGAGCCCTCGTGATAAGTGCGGCTGTCGACGTTTACATCAGCACCAGCGCCTCTGCAGTGTGTGTGTGTAGTAACATTGTGATGACTGATTGAATGCAGTACATGCATACTTGGGCTTGTTTGTTAAACAATTAGCCTATGCAATTCATATGATTATAAATTACGGATTACGGGAACCCACCCAATCTGGCAACACTGGTTTGGAAGCGCTCAATACTCCGCTCGCCGGGGACTTCTGCTGATAAAGACGTGCAAATGCAACGAGAAAACTAAGTGTGGTCTACAATATAAATATCATTAATCAGAGCTGGGTAGATTACTTGATAATTGTAATCCGTTACTGATTCCAAATTACATGACAAAAATGTAATTATTAACGTAATCCACTGCATTACACATTTTAGACTACTTTTAGATTACTTTTGACCTAACTCGTTTATCACATTGATTTTAATAGGATAATCTTGTTCCATGTTGATATAAAAATGCAAAAAATAAATTAATATATAAGTATATATATATATATGTCAGGGCTCTGCCCTGGCAGCTTTGTCTGTGTTGTCATTGTTTAATGTTTCTTTGTTTGTCTTGTGTTTGCACACATTGTTTTGTCTTCGTTTATGCTTGCCATGTGTTCCTGTGGTCCCACCTCCTTGTTTCCCTTGGTCACGCCCACTTGTTTAGGCCTTGTCTTGTCCTCGTTTCTGTAATTGGTCTCACCTGTCCCTCATGTACTTTCCTCCCTTTATATTGTGCTGTTTTTCTTCTTGTGGTTGCTGGTTCTTCTTGTGCCATAGAGACAGTTACTGACTTGCTGCTCTATATTCCAGTTCAATAAATCTTGTTTCACTCACTCCGCATTTGGGTCCCTTCCTGTTGAGCCTGACATATATATATAGTAACATAATTACATTTAGCAGACACTTTTAACCAAAGCGACTTACAAATGAGGACAATGGAAGCAATCAAAATAACAAAAGAGCAATGATATACAAGTGCTATAACAAGTCTCAGTTAGCTTGACACAGTGCACATAGCAAGGTTTTTTAAAAATCATATAATAAATAAAAAGAACACAGATAGAATAGATAAAGAATAGAGCAAGCTAGTGTTAGAGGCCTTTTTTGCTTTTGTTAATCAGAAAATCAGAATTATAATTGTACAATAAATAAAAAGAAAACAAATAGAGTGCAAGTCTAAAAGGGGCAAGTTATATATATATATATATAGAATAGAATTAGAATAGAGAGTGCTAGAGTTAGAGGGTCAAATAAAGGTGGAACAGATGTGTTTTTAGCCGATTTTTGAAGATGGTTAAGGACTGCTGGGATAGAGTTTGGCAGGTCATTCCACCAGGAGGGAACAGTTAATGTAAAAGTCTGTGAAAGTGATTTTGTGTCTCTTTGAGATGGCACAATAAAGCGACGTTCACTTGCCGAACGCAAGCTTCTAGAGGCACATAACTCTAAAGTAATGAATTTAGGTAAAGGGGTGCAGAGCCAGTGGTGGTTTTGTAGGCAAACATTAATGCCTTGAATTTAATGCGAGCAGCTACTGGTAGCCAGTGCTTCATGTCTATCCATGGCCTTGGAGGATGATCCATTGTGGTCTGCCAATACACTGGTTACATAGTGATCTCCTGATTCGCCTGCTCTATCTCCTTCTCTGAGGTCTTCCATCTCAACAGATTTGTTCAGGTCTTCAATTGTGCCAGTTACATGAGAATCTTTGGATTTGCTGCCTCCATCCTGATTGCTTCATCTATCAGCTCCTCCTTTGTTTTTCTGTTACATCTCCCCCAGATTCCTACCACTCTCTGTCTTCATCTGGACAATACCCTCCACCGTTTCCAAAATAATTCCTCCTTTTTTACTGAAAACATTCAGACCCATCACTTTACAAGCTTTATCTCAATACACTCACCAGATCTTCCTCTGGTTCCATCCAGACTCTGCACTCTTCCAATACCACCATGGCCTCATGTGTTGGACTTCCCTAACTCTGTTTTTCCTGATTCCCCAGTGAGTCCTGTGTACACCAGCTACAGAACTGTTTACTCTATCAGCCACAGTGATGGAGGCTGTGCCCGAGTCTGTCTCTCCAGTGTTCATTGGCTGTTTCCACTGCAGCATCCCCTAATCTATCGGCACCTCCTCTGGTGGTTCCCTGTGGCTTGTTTCCTGCTCTGCTGGCTTTCCCCAAGGTCTCCTGCTCCGCTGCCTCCCCTGTTTCGCTCCACTCTGTTGCGGTGGTCTCCTGATCTGCCATGGTGATTCCCTGCTTTGTTTGGGCCTTCTGATTCTCCAGCTCCGCCCTGGCCTTCAGTTGAAGTTCTGCTGGCTCTGCCCCGGTCTCAAGTTTCCTCTGGATCCATCTGCCTTTGCCCCAGTCTCCAGCGGAGGTCCAGGACAATCTTCCTTCTCTTTGTATCTCCTCATCACCATCCCCTACTTAAATGTTTTGGGGTATTCAGTGATATTCAGTTGTATTCAATTAAATTTTTGGCTGCACTTAAGGCTACTGCCATTGAAATCTAATGCTTTGCATCCCTTCAAAGCTTTGAAATAACAGTATAGTATAAAAATAAATATGAAATGACTTGACTTTTCTGTGCAGCAACAGCATTCTCTCTGCAATGATTTTGTGTGTTGACTTATTACTTGGTTTGCCTCTTTGCCAGCTAGATCAAAATAATACAATACCAGAACAGTTACAGGTGGGTCATTCTTCATGGAGTGACAAACGAGAGAGAATTTGTAAAAATGTTCATTTTTATGATAAATTTATTGCATTTAATTAATTTTAGTTACTGGTGGTGTTTATAAGCACTGGTGCTAACTACTCATGTATGTGGTGTTACCACTATTTCTGCAAAGGAGACAGTAAACTTTTCTAAAATGGAGGTTTCCATTATGATTGATAGTTTTAAGATCAGGGGATCATTTTCTAAATATTAATAAGACTATAGCAAAATTTAGATTCAAATATGTGAGATATATGTCAGCAAATTATCAGTGTAACAACACAGACTGTAATAAAATTATGCATGAAATTGTCAGAAATGTAGCACTATATATGAAAATTAATAAGAAAATGAATTTATCATGCACCCCTCAGATCAACCATCACATGACATAATCCCCCCTTTTCTTAAAGGGGTGACATTCATTGTTGTTACACCAAAGACATAAAGTTGGAGATCACAACTTGTATCTAAAAAATTTATCTGTATATATGTACATATTTATTTTCAATATAGCCACTTTATTTGGGTTAAAAATGTTAGATTGTTGCAATTACAAACCAAGATGCCTCTGATACATGGTGTGATTTATTTTTGTATGCATTTGTATGTAAACATTTTAAAACAAAAGATATATTTGTTACAGAAAATATATTTGCAAACATTTTATGAATTATTGGTGTTTACAGTTATTTTTACTGTTGCAAAGTAGAATGACACCACTTGTCAGAAATGACCAGGTGGTGGCGCAGTTCCCTGCTTAAATTAATTGAACAACAGACAGTGTGCTTTATGAGGATGTTTTTATCACTGTTTGTACTCTACATTAGCACAATCATCAGAGATGAACCAGTCAAAAGTGTGAATGCAATGCCAGACTTTTCTGAGAAAATGCAAAAGCATTGACATTTTTTTCCGTCAACATGTCTCTTTAGGGGCTCTGTAGAGCACTAGTAATCCAGATTTGGTAATCTGAAAAGGTGAGTATCTGGAGCATTGTGATCCAATCCAATTTTGCTTTGAAAAACCAGCAGAAACCACCATTCTGGATAGCAAAACATGGGATTTCCAAATCCAGATCAATCCAGATTAAACCTTTTAAACAACTGGTCCTAGGTTTCAAGGTTTAACAATGTGTAAACTTCAGGTTAACTATTTATATTAGCAGTGTCAGTATCATTGATAGGATGAACGCCACATGCAGCTTTCAAGTATTGGCTTGTCTCGCTCTTGCGGATCACTTTGGCTTGGGCCTGGTTTAAAAGTAGCATTTTAAATATATGTAAAGACATTAACTCAGGTTAAGTGCAGTGTAAAAAAAAGATCAGTTATGAGGAAACAATCACAGCATAATTTTCTGCTGGATTTCAGAATATAGCAGCATTATCGGAAATGAACAAGCAGACACAGATGAAAAATTATGGAGAGAATCAATGAATACAAAATCCCACCTTTGGACCTAAAGCCCTTAATCAACTAGTATATATTAGATCAATGGTAAGCAGAATGGGAATAATGTCAAAATAACAAATTATTTATAATATGTCCTCAGGTGGGAAAAGTACACTGATGAGCCATTACATTATGATCTAATAACCTGTAGGACCTCCTTTATCCACAAAACAGCAGGTGTGCGGCGAGGCATTGATTCAACAAGGTGGTGATAGGTCTCCAAGAGTATCTGGTACCATAATGTCAACAGCAGGTCCTCCAGTTCCAGTACATTGTGGGGTGGTGGTGATGTAGTGCGATCCCGCTTTTCCAAGTCAGACCACAAATGTTTGAGTGGGTGAATTTGGAGGCCAAGGCATTAACAGAAATTCACCATCATGTTTCCGAATCACTCCTTGATGATTCTGGCAGTGTAGCATTGTGTATTATCCTGTTGGTAATGGCCATCACTAGCAAGGAGCACAGTTGCCATGAATGGGTGCTCTTAGTCCACAACGATGTTCAGATACCTGACAGATGTCAGGGTTTGTGCTTTTGGGATAATGGTGCCTAAAGTGTCCCAAGAAAACATCACCCACAGCATAACACAGCCGCCGCTGGCCTGTGTTCGCCCAACAGTGCATCAAGGTACCATAGCCTCTGTTGGCAATCGGTGTATCCGCGCTCAGCCGATGATGTGATGCACCAGGAGTCTTGATTTGTCAGACCAGGCCACTTTCTTCCAATCATCCACAGTCCAATCTTGGGCCCATTTCATGTGTTGTTGGCGATGGTGTGCAATTAGCATGGGGACCCGGCTGAGTTGTCAGCTACATAGATCCATACGCAGAAGGCTGCGATGAACTGTGTGCTGTAACACATTGCCCTGGTCACCACTGTTGCAGCTGCTGCTCTCTTAAAATTACATTAAAGAAACTATCTACCATTGTTTACAAATTGCTTATAAGATCAACTATCAACAGAATTGTTCGTGAATGGCTTATAAGATCAACAACTAGCAGAATGGTACAAAATAAAGGGGTGCAAAAAAGCAACATAAAGTCAAGTAAAGAACTCAGAATTATGACTAAGTGGTTAACCACAACACATCACGTTTGTCACTCTGGCTAATTACTAGTGGAAACAGGGCCGTTTCTAGCCAATTTGACGCCATAGGCGAAATCCCTATTGCCCTATATATATATAATTATTTTCAGACACCAGTTGCTTGACACATTCAAATTGGTTGTCATAATAACAACACTAATTTGTGGAGATTCAGTGCATTGAGTTCCACAAATCTGAATGCATTATTTGTAAATTGACTGTTAAGATAAACATTTTGCACAATTTAGTATCTGTAATATCATTGTGTTGCCACTAGATGCTGTATAAGCCCTATGTAACAATCCCTAGTGGCTAAGACAGTGCACATCATTTACACATAAATCACACATACATTAATTTTATTTCATTTTGATTTGTATACTATATACTATACTACTACATATTGTTTAGATATTATCAATGGCTACTTTTTTGTCTTTATCTGTTTTTTGTTCAATTTTTTTGTTGTTGTTTCTTGAAACATTGATTTAAAGTGTCAGTTATTATTATTTCAGTCAAACCTATAAAACCCCTTTGTTACCCCAAACTACAAACTACAAACCACGCTCTGCTCTCTATGACGCTGCTCCCATAAAGCGCTGTTGGAAGTGAATGAATTGATTCAGCATTTCGACACCTCCGTAAGGATGCATTTAACTCGACAAAGCGGTCTAATAAAGGATGTATTGATCTCGTGAATTAACGAATTTTACTATACAAATATTTTTTAATTGGATGTTAAAGTTTATATGGGAATATTACATGACACGCTGACCCTTTAACAATGCATTGGCGCAAAAAACGCGCACCTTTTGGAAAATCTGTGCCACAAATACTGCCTAAACAAAATACTGATTTTGTGCACTATTTACTGTACCAATATTTTAAATTGGCCTTTGAACTTAGCTTTATTGCATGGCAAAAAAAAAAAGTGTTACCTTGCCAAAGCACTGACAGCCCCCACTGATCTAACAGCGTTGTTGAGCGCTCCAAATGCAAACTTTGCATGCAACAATCAGGCAGCAGTTGACAGCACTCTGATCTAGTGGCATACAGGCATCGTCAGATTGACAGTACTCTAGCCCAATAATGTTGGGGGATCCAGTGGGGGCGGCAGTCACATTTCAGGGTGACCGTGCCACTCTTTATCACAACCCTGCTAAAAGTGCCAGTACGTGCGCTCATTGGCGCCCCTTCAGCTGGTGGCGCCCTAGGCGACCGCCTAGCTTGCCTATGCCTAGAAACGGCCCTGAGTGGAAACAAGTGTTACACAAGTGTAGCGCTTAGACCGTCTACACAAACTTGCCCTTGACACAAGATCCAAGTCTTAGCGCTGAAACAGTTTAGTCTCTCAAACGTAATGAACAGTGCAGTATATATCAATAAACAAAGAACAAACCCAAAGATGTGTCAAGGCTCTGAACCACATGACAAACATATTAACAATCAATCATCGCTGACTAGACTTTCAAGGCTTGACTGAAGGCACAGAACTGAGTGAAATCTGACACTGATCTGGCTCACTACTCAAGTAGTGTAAACACCCATTGTATGGTTTTAGTCAGTGTAATTAAGGCGTCATGTATGCTGAAGTTTTCTGTTTTGTTTCCACATTTTCCTTTTTTAGTTAGCTTAAATGTTTGGTTACGGAATAGTTATGGAAAATGTTTGGTTTTGATTATTTCTTTGTTTTGGCGACACCCTTGTTTTCTCCCCGTGTTTGTATTTTCTTGTTTTATTTATATGGTTTGCCAGACATTGCTGGAACTTTCAACTGGACTGGACCCTATAGTCAAATGAGACAAAAATAGAGCTTTTTGAAACAAAACCAGAGATGGATTTGGTGTAAACAAACCTAGCAAGGAATGGTCTCAGTGTCACACGATGAACTCAGAAACCAAGAAGAGCTGGATCCAAGTGCAGATTAAGATTTATTATAATAATAAGCAAAATACAAAATCAAAAACCCAGGAAACAAAATATGGGGAAACAGAACTGAGCACACACACACGAGATGACCATGAATGGACAAGACCTGACAAGGAAGACAGGAAACACTAGAGCTTATACTGTAGACACAAGGGCAAACAAGGTAACAAGGAACACCTGGAGAACTCAATCACGAAATCCTTCCAGTGGACTGGAACGTTTGCTCCCTGAAAATCCCACAATGCACCGTAAATACTAGGGAGCATCGGTGCTCACTATGCTCCCTTACCAGAAATTACGTCACATTTCTGAAGCACGAAGCTCGATAAATATAATGACATGCGATAGAAGATTTCAAGAGACAAACCGTTTTTTTTTGTTGTTGTATATTTCAACATAAACACATCGCTAGACAGGTAATGATCACATATTGTTACCGTTTATAATTAATATTCGGCTGAAATGTTGTAAGAATATGTAAAAGAAGAATGTGTTTAAAGAGAATAAAAATAATATCAAAAAGAGTTTGGTCCTGCCTGATGTTGATTAATAGCAGCGGTGACGTTCTACAGTGTTGTCCGTTGACGTACATAGTCATGTCACCGGAAATTGAGTAATCACTGTCCCAATGTGCAGTGAGCTAGGGAACGTACCAGTGACCGAATTTGTGTACACAATAAACTGATTCACGAGCTCGGGAGCTAGGGAGCTGATTGAGACGCACCCAGGGTCAAACAAGGTATCAAGGAACACCTGGGCTGTGTCCGAAATCGCCCCCTATACCCTCATTCACTATTCCCTACATTAGGTCACTAATTCAGTTCACTAGAAGGAGTGAATGAAAACGAGTAGTGAATTCGGACACTGAGTGCACCGGAAGGAATGCCGCTACTGCATAGTTTGTGCTTGCTGTTTATTAATCATTTGAAACTAGCAAACTAGCAGCTCCAGTAGTAAGATTAAAGGATTTATCTTGACCTCTGTCACGGAAATTATGTATAAACCCTAATCAAACTATCTAATAATCAATTTACAATGAATTTATACCCGTGTTGTACATTATACTGTACGCCATGGATGAGTGCTTTGTAAAAATTAACTTAATCTAACTTAAAAATTAACTTAAATTAACAGTAAGAATTAATCTTCTGGCGAGATGCGGGAATTCATTCGGCATGTGACTCTCACGGTGCATTATGGGCATTCTCTAGCCGTTGAGCGTGCACCAGTTGTACACTCGTTTTTGCAGTGCATTGTGGGATT
>NW_015505815.1:617650-651121 GCF_001515645.1 Sinocyclocheilus grahami
ATGGCTGTGTCCGAAATCGCCCCCTATACCCTCATTCACTATTCCCTACATTAGGTCACTAATTCAGTTCACTAGAAAACTGAAACCGACTGAAAACGAGTAGTGAATTCGGACACTGAGTGCACCGGAAGGAATGCCGCTTTTGCAGTTTGTGCTTGCTGTTTATTAATCATTTGAAACTAGCAAACTAGCAGCTCCAGTAGTAAGATTAAAGGATTTATCTTGACCTCTGTCACGGAAATTATGTATAAACCCTAATCAAACAATTTAATAATCAATTTACAATGAATTTATACCCGTGTTGTACATTATACTGTATGCCATGGATGAGTGCTTTGTAAAAATTAACTTAATCTAACTTAATCTAACTTAAATTAACAGTAAGAATTAATCTTCTGGCGAGATGCGGGAATTCATTCGGCATGTGACTCTCACGGTGCATTATGGGCATTCTCTAGCCGTTGAGCGTGCACCAGTTGTACACTCGTTTTTGCAGTGCATTGTGGGATTGAATGAGTGCACTCGAGAACGTCCACTATGGTTTCGGACACCACTAAAAATGGCTGTTCCCTCAAATAGTGCCCTATTTAAGGGTATAGGGGGCGATTTCAGACACAGCCCTGGGGAGGCAACCAAGATGAACAAATCAGCAATGATAGTACAAAGAGGCTACAAGAAATTCAACATGAAAGTCCCAACCAAAAGTAAAGAATACGTAACACTCAGATCCCTTGTCATGTCTTCTCAAAGATTAATATGTACTGCAGAAGACACGTAGTTAAATAGGGGTGCCAATAATTGTGGTACAAAAAACTGTATATTTGAGAAAACATGTTTTATGATTTTATTTTTCTTTTAATTATTTTCAGTTAAAGGTTGGGTTTTTGAATGAACATTTTAAATAAAAGACTAAGAGGAAGAGCAAAGACATGGGTCGGCAGATGTTTTATATACATGATTTGTTGGGGATGGACAACAGCAGCTGGCCTGTTGTCCAATGTCTGAGTTTCTTGTTCCTCTTCTGTTTGGCACCATCATTGCACTGAATTGTGCAGCATCAGTAATCTGGGAAATGTGAGTCTCATTGGTCAGTTTTCTTCATTGGCTCTTCTCCAGTGTGAATGTCCTAAACAATCCTTTTTCTCAAAGAACTTTTGCACCAAATAGTCTTGTTGTGAATAGATGTACAGTAGGCTATTCAGTGGTAGAATGAGTCAAGAACATTTGACGTGTTTTGGTGCCTTTTGGAAATTAACTTAGGTAAATGCCTAGCTGGTTGTTGAAAAAAAAAAAAACAACAGCTGTTTTGAGTTTTTATGAAGTAGACCATATAAAGAAATGCATGTAACCAACTGTAAGAAACTTTTGCAAAATTATTGTTTAATTTTAGCCACAAGGGGGAGCAGTGGAGGAATTTGTGTGAAGTAATCAGATGGTAAATGTGGAGAAGTCTTTTCAGCATGTCCTTTTGTCCAGAAAAACCTTTGATTAAGATGGACACATTGTTGTTGTTAGTGTTGCTGACACTTTGCACTGGATGGATATGCAACATGACAGAATGTCCCAGTCATAATGCTTATTCATCACGTTATTTTCTTTGCATTGTTATAACATTTTATTTGTATCAGACACACAAGAACACCAATAAAACCCAATTCAAATATGATTTGAATGTGCACTACTTAACATGCTTAATGCTTGAAGATATCATTTTGTATGCGTTTTGTTTTCAAACATTGTAGTAATCCCATGCTATAGAGAATGTCATAGATTTTGGAAGGCATGTTTTCATTAGGGGTTTAATTTACTCAGTATTCACATTATTCAGTATATCCATGATTAGACCTTTTGCTAGTATAGTATGAGTGCGGCGATGGAGTGTTGGAAGCTGACAATGTCTTACATTCCAAAAATCTAATGTTGCTAAAGAACATGGTATGATCTCATTGCATTCATTGTTATAAAGTTTACTACAAGGAAATACCCCCCCTCCCTTTTAATCAAAGTGTAATGCTGAGACAATCAACATTTATGTCATCATCAAATGACTATCCAAACAAACAAGGGCTCTTTTCCGATGGCAGATTTCAATTGTTATGAATTTGTTACGCTCACAAGATCTCCTTCAAACTTCAGCCAAGGTTTGGTTTTCAATGAAGAAGTCAAGTGACAAAAAAAGCCTCCTCCATGCTTTCCACAAAGGCTCTGTCATTTTGCTCTCTGCATTTCTAACCTTCCCCCATCCCAAAACATGATTATACACTGCTCTTTTGGGGAGGGGAGGGATGGTGGGGGGTATGGGCACACTGCCTTTCCCCAGTGGACCCCTCCCCGGGCCACTCTCTTCACAGGGGCCTTTGCCTGGGGACGGCTGCGGCGTGCCATGTGGGGAGGCCATCGCTGTGCCGTCTGTCTGTAGGGGCTCCTGTGAGCCTGAGAGAGGGGAGTTTAAGGTTCTGGCAGGGGTGGGGGAGAGCAGGGTTTGATAGGGAGGGGTGCGAGGGTAGGGGGTGGGAGGAGTCCGGGAACTGCTATTTGTAGACCCTTGTGATGGATTACTGCCGTGTGTGTGTGTGTGTGTGTGTAAGAGAGGATAGAGATTTTTTGTTCCTGTGCTGTTCCGTATCCCCCTTTCTTCAGGCAGACGGCAGAGCGCTGCTGAGCAAAGCAGTGAGGCAGGAGCGCGTTACGCACAGAAGCGGCTAAGCAACTCCTCCAAGAAGAGGAAAGGGAGAGTTTGTGCAGAAAGTGAATCGTGAGAGCATAGGAGCCGCTTTTTTTCTTCTCACGTTCTGGAAACGGGAGAGCACTAGCCTGAGCTCTCACGTCTCAAAGCTTGCGAGATCATGCCTGCGAGAGGAGGACACTCTGTAGGCAGACTGGTGGAGGCGTGTATCCGGATACTGCTGCTGTGCAAGGCTGCCACGGCGTGCCCTGCGCTCTGCACTTGCAGCGGCACCACAGTGGACTGCCACGGGCTAGGGCTCAAAACCATGCCCAGGAACATACCCCGAAACACAGAGCGGCTGTGAGTAGACACTTTACGACCATCTGCATGTGCGTGCCTGCATGTGGGTGCTTGGGGGGGCTGCATCATTACCAAGAGGAATTGAATGAGAACAATAGCTCAATGAGGCACAGGTACAATCAGATGTTATCGGCACGGATGCGTCCGTATGTTGTCACATGCTGCAGGAGGAGGGAAACTTCCTATCACTCTTTCAGCTGTTGAGAACTTTCCCTTTTCCTTTTGCTCTTTTGACCAGAGTCATGTTATAGTCACTTTCAAATGAGATATTTGGGATGAAATATTTACTGAAGGAGCCTTTTTCCCCCTAAGGTTTAGTAAATGCTGCTCTTAAAATAGTTCAGAGGAAACCGCTGATGAATTATACATGTCAGAGAAGCACCAGAACCATTTTGAAATTTGAAGGAATTCACATTTGAAATTGTGTGGATTTCAAGGACCAAGCGGATCTAGTTTACTAGAATAATATACTGTGAACTACATCATCCAGAGTGAGTGTTTGGTCAGATTTCTGCGGCTCATCGTGTGGAAGTGTGAAACAGGATCCCCCCCCCTTAGGTCCTCATCAAGTCAAATACATTACAGACAAGGCATGGCTTAGGAGTGATTATGTATTACTCGACTGATCGACTAATACAGACAGAGTGTCTCAAGTACTTTTTACAGCCATCAGTGTCCACATGGTCAAAAGGCTCTGTGTTGGAAAGGCTGATGGTTGGGGGTGGATCAACAAAACAATTCAATTTGCACTTGTCATAGGGTGTTTCTATCAAATAGCACCTCTTGGATGTCTTTGATGGATTCTGTAATGACTATGTGTTCAGGAAGTGTGAAAATCACACTTCAACCCCCCGCTTCTGCTCACCCCACAAGGTTTCCCCATTAACCTGCGGTTCAGAGCTAAAACACATGCTTACAGACCATCACCAAATCACCAGACAAACATTTTCTGGCTTTCTGCCTGGGAATGTGGCTTATGTAAATGTATGCATATGTGCCAGACAACTAATAGTTAAGGTGTAGAGAAAGCTGCTCGCAGGGGTTACGCCATTAACACAGCGCGTGTAAACGTGAACGCCCGCCCTTAAGCAGCTCTCTCGGCTTTCTGATGTGCAAACATCATGCGTCCAGCGTATGAGTACTGTTTAACGTAGACAGAATTTTTCATGCTCTGAGACGCATCAGCTCTTTAAATGAATAATCTCAGTCATTTTATATGCACCCTGCATTCATTTTCAGACGTCCAGAGACTCGACCCTTCTTATTTTATCTATGCTAGTGCATCTATTTATACACACTTCGGAAGCGGCAGTGCCTGAGATCAAACGGCGCCGATGTGTCAAGAGTGAGTGATCTGATTGAGAATTCTCTTTAAACTGCAGCGATCGCTCAGAGTATTGGGCCGCTCGCGTATGAACTCCAGCTCTGATGTGCTCAGGAATGCAAGCCAAATGTCCCAGTGTGCTTCCTACTGATTGCTTATTGATTGTCTTGAAAGTGGACAGCAGCTCAGATGGAGAAACACTAGAGGCTCTACTGCTGGATTCCGGTGATAAATCTCGTAACCAATATAAGATTAGCTCATGAATGTAGAGCTTTTATCTTGTGAGAGGTCTTTGTGATGGCAGTCACATAGTGGCAGAGATGTGTATGATCATGTGCTCTGTCTAGTGGGGAAGAGCAGGCATGTAGTGCTGCTTTGGTTCCATGGTAGTAAATTTAGGGTCCAAATGTAAGAGAGAAAATGCAATAGCTTGTGATTCTGTGCAAGTGAAACCAATGCTTTGGGTTTCCCCAAATGTCAGGGTGGCCGTTGTGAAAACCTCTACCTGAGAAGGTACCTTGCAAACAATTGAGAAGAATTGGGCTGCTTGATGGATCAGACTTGTTAAAGCTCCATAACTGGCCCACCTGCATTATTAGAGCATCAAAGGGTTTCCATGAAATGTGCTTTTTTTCTCTCTCTTTTAATTATTTAGCTGGATAACGAGCGTTGTTTTTTTCCTCAACTGTGTTATGGCAGAAATGGTTGTGGCACTTTGCCAGTAGTAGAGTTAGCTCTTTAAACCCACATCACAGTCAGGTTTTTAGTGGCCTGAATGAACTGTAATAAGCGCTTTATGTTTTGCTCATTCAGGGACCGTGTTCATTAGAGCATAATCGACTGTGCTTGATGACTTGCATACATTCCTTTAAGGTTTAGATTATAGCAGTAGTTTTTTTAAGGCCATTTAAAAGAATACGTCGAGCTGATTGACAACCCAAATACTGCAAAAACAAGAATATTGTTTCCATTTTACAGTGTATAAATGGTAAATGCTTGGATGCTGCAACTTTGGGTACTGTAAATTAAAATGGCTGGTTGCATTTTTTTTTTCTTTAATGTTCATCACTTTTGTCTACATTGTAGTTTTAAAGGGGTTTATAAATAAACCAGACTTGAGACCTTTTGCATGGCTGTGAAAGGTGAATCTCTGCAGTGCAGCAAACCTTAATCAAAGTCACAAGTGTTTTCACAGGCATATTTTAAACAAGAAGACTATACTAAAACTAATGCTAGTCATTTAAGCCGCTCTTCTTTAGACAGCAAAGCCTTCCTGGGTAGAAATACTCTTTGGTCATAAGCAGTGACCTGTGAGAAGGGTTTATTTAGGGTAAGCACATATGGTTAAAAGGTTTCACATTTTTTACCTATTTAGTTACACATTTGTGTAGTGCATGACTTCAGAGTTGATTGATTGCTAAAACCTGTTAGTGCATTTGAACTTTCCCACTTGCAAGTTGCAAATAAAACAAAGATCAATAGAGTATGTTTTACAAGGGGAAAAAAATCAGTCTTTCTACTTCAAAAAGTTGATGTTTAATTTGCAATAATGCAAGTGTTCTTTGTAATTATTTGTGAAATTTACTAACAATATCTGAGTAAAAAGTAAATCGTACACCAGATATTTTTCTGTGTGGGATGTGAACCCAGCAGTCAGTCTGATGACTGATCTGGAAAAGGATCAATGCTGATGCTTCTGATCAGCTTCCAGGGTTTTAACCGTGTCTCCTGAAGGAATGTGAGGCCTTCATCAGGCCTAATTACCCATCACAAAACTTGACTTAGCCCAATTATCTTATAAGGATTTTTAAACCTTGTATTAAGATGTGTTTAGGTCAATCTGATTGCAAGTACAACTAAAGTTCAATGGAAGTGTCAATGAGACGTTTTGTTTAAGAGATTTGGCATTTGACAATTAGTGACCAACACATGTGAGATGAATCTTACTTGTTAGACCCAACAAGTGAACTCAACTTAACCTTACATAGGTTTTCGTGAATGTGGAAATGTTACACAGCAAAAGAAATATGAAGCATTGCTCTTGTGAAGAAGAAGTACACTAGAATACTTTAAATGTTATGTTATATGCATGTTATGTACAATTAATTGATATTGAAATGATAAATTATTATAGTTTCAATTTATATAAAATGCAATTGCTTGAACTTAATATGACCCACCTGAATAGGACTTAAGTACTTAAGGACTATGGACTTAAATCTTTATTTGTAATTTCATCCTTTTTTTCTATTGTCTCAGGTCATGGTTAATTTATAAAATGGTAAATTAAAATATACTTCAACAAAATTTTTGTTGAAACTTGTATGACGCATTTAAATATATATTCATATTATATAAATACATATATATATATATGTGTGTGTGTGTGTGTGTGTATTAAATTACACATTTGTAATGAAGTTGCAGTTTAATTCATTTAAACACATTAATTACATGTAATATCAAATAACGTACTACAGTTAAAATTATAAGTCCTGCACATGTGATTTAGTAAGTCAACACATCAAAACAAGACAAAAGATGATTAAATGTGCTTTAATGTAAAATGTTTTTACTTTTTAAAAGTGTACTTAAGAAACAGCCTTTTATTTCATAATATAATATTTTTTCATATTATATTATATGCAAGTACAGTTTATATATATATATATATATATATATACACTCTAAAAAAGGTGCTATATAGCACTAAAAGCGGTTCTTTGGCTTGTAATCATAGGGGAACCACTTTTAGTGCTGTTTAGCACCTATTTTTACAGGTGCTATATAGCACCTTTGTCAAATGGTGCCATGTTGAACCATAAGAGGTGCCGTATAGCACGTATAGCACATAAAGCACTCAACAATGGTGCACCAATCATAACTCATCCATGGCTCCCAGCATGCATTGCGACATGAATATATTATGCAGCTGCATTGTCTTAGTATTTTCTTTTATTCTTACGATTTGCTGTCATTTTTGTTGTGACTTTTTACTGCCCTGTTTTGTGATGTTCAAAAATCATATCAAAATTATCAGAATATTTTGTCACCATTGCTGAGGTTCACATGCTGATTCTTCATGTCTATGAGTGACATAATTGAAACCTCTTTATAACCCATAATTCTAAAAGTGGTTTATACAATTTTCTCACATTGTCACGTAGTATCGTAGAACTGCAATAACATAAAACTCATAAAAGAACTACAGATTTTGATAAAATGCAACCAGAGACTCAGACGCATGAAAAGATTTTACCATAAGTTCCTTGCCATCACGTGTGCTTTATAAACACTATTGTAACAGCCAAAGAGAAACGTATTTTTTAAACTTAAAATTAAAGTCAAGGGTCAAGAGGCAACTAAAGCAAACACTATTCACCAAAACGGTAAGTTGAAGAAGAAAAAAAACAAAACATCTAAACCTTAATTCTCAATAAAGAACTTCTGTTTTAGATACTCCAGAAATAAAGTCTAACTGATCAGTAATGTGTGAAGTCGGTGTTGCTGTTTGTGGAGAGGTCCTTTTTTCTGAGGTCAAAGGTCTCATGTGGGGGCCCTGGAATATTTCCTTATGGGGCAAAAAAAATGATATCTTCAAGAAATAGACTGTATTTTAATGTTGTTTTAACCCTTTCCCCAACTAAACTAAGAGACTAAGAGAGAGTTAAAGAACCTTTAAAGAACTATACAGGGGCTTACAGGTTTTATGGTAGTGGTGCTATATAGCACCTCATCGACTCCAAAGAACCGCTGAAGAACCATACAGGGGCTTAACAGCTTCTTTATACGGTAGTGGTGCTATATAGCACCTTAACCACTCCAAAGAACCGCTGAAGCACCTTTTTTTTTAGAGTGTAGCACAAAAGACCATTTCACAAAAATAAATATATATGCAAACAAACAAATAAATAAATCTTATGAGTGAGCATGACCCCGGACTCTACTAAAACAGTTCACACTTTAACCCCCCCAATGCTGAAACCTAAGCCCTTGACGCTACGGTGAACGATTCCTAACAAAGCGATCGATGGTGCTCAATTTAAAGCGCTTCAGGTTACGCGTCAGCGCCTTCCTTAACAATACCATACGGTCTTCCTTCCACGTGACCCCATCTGCACTGAACGCTGCATGTAATGCCAGCAGATCCAGTAGCCTATCATTAAGACAGCGTTTGGTTTGTCGCGTCGCGTCACTGCATGGCGACATAGATCAGTAGATTGCGTGATAATAAATAAATGCACTGCACTCACCTAAACACATCAAAAGGCTGCATGCCTGATCATATCAAATGTTGCGTTTTAATTAAGATAATTACATGCTTTGAGTAAACTTCACGAACCCTTGACATGGTGCTGCTGCTGAGGAGGTCATTGAATGTGATATTAGCCGGTGGGTTTCCACTTTCCTTCTCAATGCATTTTGATTCTTTCATGACGTCTCAACCAGATGCATGTTCTCGTGAATAGTGAGAATAACCTCAGCTCAGATAGAATGTAGGCTATTACATTGGGCTAGTCATTTCTAGATTGGCATTACAACACAAGACCATGCAGGCATGCGTTACATCAGCCATAGCTATATTAACTGTACTTAACAACACTTGAATGAATGACGTTAATTATATGAATATAATAGGCCTATAATGCAACAGAGAAATTGTATTTGCTTGCAATATACAGTATATTTATTTATAACATAAAACATATTATAATGCACTGTAACGTTTTATGGGCAGATTTAACTGTTTATAGCGTGCATTAAAACGCATTACCTTCATTAAATAAATATTTACGTGTTATAATGCATTATAAATGTGACTCCGTTAATTCGTGAACAAATCTGAAAGCTACTATAATGCATTATGAAAAACCTCTATAACGCATGCATTAAATCTACAGGCCTCATAGAAAGTGTTACCAAATCTTCTTCTTCAACGTCAGTTCAAGTTTGATCAATATCGCCCTGCTGGTCCAATTGGAGGAGCCGCTCGCACTCACTCTGGATGTGATGCTCTCAGTCGCCTCGACCATCTTCAGCACCAGTCCCTCTCTCTCTCTCTCTCTCTCTCTCTCTCTCAGTCTGTCTCTCTCCTCACATGCAGAAGAATTGTTCTCCATGAGTCGCTCCGCTTCACTCACGGCTGGATTTCTGCGTTTATGATTCTCCTCAAACAGTTCGTTTTCTAAGGCTTGATTTTTGAGGCAGGGGCGAAAATGGCTCAAAGCGCGCTGCTTTTTTTATTATGGCTATTCGGCACATCCATCGCTGCCTTCCCCAATCAAATCAATATCGGTGAGTCCGTCCGGATATGCCTGACTTCTGTCGATGTCTGGTTTCGATGCATATGCATGTTTAGGTGATATATGAAGACGGTATTATTGCGCGCGGTATTAAGTGCACCAATGCAATCTAAGGAATCATCGCCAATGGCACCTTTTTTTTTAGAGTATATATATATATATATATATATATACTTTTAAGATTTGATCCAATAATTGATAACTAGTTCTTTAAATAATGGAGAAGTCTGGGATCTTTGTAAAACTCAGAAAGGTTCTTCAGTGGAATTAAACTGTAAACTTTTGTAAGCTATATTTAAGTGCACTTAAGCACTACTAGTCCAGTAAGTATGGCCCTCAGATGTGTAAATGCTTGAGCTCTGCAGAACAGGACAACAAGCAGCACAATGTTTTGTGGTAAAAGAATATTCAGCTATACATATATCGTTAACCAGCAAACATTCAAACTATTAAATTATTCTAGCTATTAAATACCTGTAGATTTAGGTTTTATATTGATTAAAGCTAGAAAGCAAGTTAGCCCTTACCAAATCAACAATACATCTCTGCTAAATGTAAATGTAAACGTAATAAGACACTACTGAGTCTGATATATGAGACAGTTTTTGTACATGTAAATTTTTAGCCGTTTTAAAGTCAGCTGGTTTCTTCTTGTGGAGTCTTCTCCTTAGTACATTTGCCACCCGCTCTTAAAGAAAAGAAAACCAGAAAGGCTGAACTCCAAAACAATGATACGCAGAACATCTACATATCAGGAGATCTGTCCGTGGCTGATGAATAGCAGCCCATTATTTATTTGGCTGTGCCTGTGCACCTGTGCATACATCTGTCTGCAATCTCTCCGTCTCTGTTTTGCTGTGCTCCCAGGAGTGGTCATTAGAACCAATAGAAAGTGCATGACTTTGTATCCAGTATTCATGGGAGATTTGTGCGAGTGTGTGTTTCTCTCAGTGATTGGGGAAGAGGTTTACAACAAAAAAGGAAACACATGCTCCCAATAATGAGCAGACATTTGCAAAGAACCCACAGTATTTTTCAGCAGCAAGCTTCTATATGTAATAATATTCTGACTTGTCATGCGTTATTCAGTCAATTCCGACTCATTGCACATCGATTTATCAATTTTCTTAAGAGATGAAATCATATTGATTCGCCTTGCAACTGTTTTGCATCTTCTCAGTTGTTCTTGGTTATGTTTTATGTGTTAATGTCCAGTGATTCTTGTATTGTTATAGTCGGCAAAAATGAAAAGCTGCGGTGTGTGTATATATTGTAAATACAATTGTTTGGTTTCTGACACTTGTTGAGCATAAGTCATTGCAGCAATGTTGTATCTATACCTGGGCTGACAATAGATTTACCCTTGACTTATGTTCCTTTTTTTTCAGGGAACTAAATGGAAACAACCTCACACGCATCAACAGAAATGACTTTTCTGGACTCAAGTATCTTCGAGTTTTGTAAGTTGTTTTACATGTAATATAACATAATCTTTCTTTCTTTCTTTCTTTCTTTCTTTCTTTCTTTCAAAAGCATGTAAGCATGTTTTTTTACTCTCTGTTTGACATCTTCAAACTCTCAAGGGCAGACAAATATCCTGACACTGCATTACAGCCAGTTTGTCCTAGATGTCTTTCCAAGGGAACTCTCTGTGCAGATATTTCAGCATTCACACTGTTTGTGCAGGCAGAGCAGTGCTGTGCAATGAAAACACAAGCATGGGCCCTATTATTGAACTAAATCACATCAAAAAGGCACCAGGAAACTATTTATCAGCACTATATTTTGCGATGTAGGCTTTTGTAAAGCAAACACTGAGTGAACTACTTACCCACTGTTTGAAAAAAAAAAAGACATCTATCAAACTCAATGCAATGGAAGACCCACAAATGGCACTTATTTAATTTTCTCATTTATGTTAAGATGATTTAAGCAGTTTACAGCTACACTATGAGCTATTTTTTTGGCTACCTTTTGGATGTAAATGTGCTCTTCATCCTCATATTATTTTTTGACAATGAAGTTTGTTACTTTGGTCAACTTACTATAAGCATTTTAGAATTTATTGCCTGTAAAAAATGATAAAAATAAATCCTTGCATTTTCTGTAGTTACAGTTCTGTCTGTGTGAAGCCGCTGCTGACTAACACCCTGCTTGTGAGTTCGGAGTGAAACGGACTTAAATCTGCATAAAGCTCACAGAACTGCTATTTTCAGAGCTTCCTCTCACGGTTCATGTGGCAGTGGCTTCTGTCTTCATCCACAGTCAGCAGCTCTTTTCCTGCTCCACTCCTCGAATCTCAGTCATTTCCTGTGGTTTGTCCTTTCTCTAAACAGGCAGCTGATGGAGAACCAGATTGGGACAGTGGAGCGCGGCGCGTTTGATGACATGAGAGAGCTGGAGAGACTGTAAGTGTTCAACATCAGCTCACTGACATGCTGCTGAAAACAGCTAAGCTGTGTGCTCAAATGCCCACTTACTAAACTACAGGCCTCCATATAAAAATAAATGGCATAGCAATCATTTAAAATGGTTTTAGGCAAATATGTGGGTATGTAGATTCTATATTATACATTTTAAATTCAAAATTGGACAAAAAAGTTAAATAGAGTGTGTTTTCCAGTCGTGTTTAACATTTCTATTGTAAAACAGATATTAAATGTTTAGCTCTAGCCTTCATCTTACCTCGCGCTCAACTCTTTCACCATTAAGCATCACGCTGAGAACTCAGTAAAGCCTGCCTTATTTTTCCGATTGGTCATCTCAATCATTTTGACACTGATAATTGCTGATAGACCACTGAAATGGACTATATTATTCTTGTATTTAAAAGTAAGCAATGCGCTTATAAACACTACTTTCATATGTGTTTTTCGGAAGTAAGAGGAAGAGAAAATGCCATCGAAACTTTTCTGAAGACATTCAGTTCTCTTCAGAAATGCATTTATTTTAACCCCCACCCCGATTCAATATTTATGGTTTTAAACAATGAATTTGCACATTTTCTCTGCTTGCGCGTCTTATCTCATCTTCAGTGCATCTCGTCTGTTGACAGACTTGGTAATATTTCCACACAAATGACATTTTGGGAAATGATTGTAGGCATAGAAACAGCGCGCGTGTACTGAATTGAGTTCTTCGCCTCATCTTGCACTTCGGTTTAAACTTCCCCAGATATCTTGTATTTTGGCATAATTGTGCATGTATTTGTCTGTCCGGGCAGTGGGCCGATCCGGCCAGTGACAGATCCGTCACCTGTCCCGAGTGTTTTTCACTCTGGCGCCGTGTTATCGTCGAGCCCTGATTGATACGTCTCTTACAGATAATATCCTGATGATCACTACTCTGTGTTCCCGAATGTGGTGTCCTGTCAGGAATAACCGGCCCGCGCTGCTTATGAGCCTTTTTTGATTACTGCCAGTTTAAGTGCCGGTGTCGATGCCGTGTTGCCAGATATTTTGCTACAAAAAAAAAATCAAAAACTAAATAAACCGAAATAAGGAAATAATATAAACATATTGCTGACCCTAAACCTGTAGCCTCCCACTTTACTCATTTCCTAAAATCCATAGACACTTATAATAATTTTATCTGATATACCCAGCTGAGAATGTGCCCGCGCCCTCAATCACAACTCACTCAAGGGACGAGGCCAATGATGTAACCTCATCGCCTTATTATACCTTATTAAATTAGTTTTTAAAACCCAAATGCTTCATGACCTGTCCTGAACGCAACACTGATCGCGCCTGACCTGCCGTCCGTTTCCACTCAACTCTCTCACACATTCGACATTTTTCTCGTACAGGCACATATTTTCTTCAGACATACATGCATTTTCTTCTTACACACATTTATTACTTATGATATTAAATGTATACGTTGAATACATTTACAAAAGAGCAAAATGTATAAATGTGTGCGTAAAATATATGAATATAAGAGGAAAATGTGTGCATTAAAATAGGCCTATGTGACTATGAGAGCAAAAATGTAATGTGAAGGGAGAATATAAGTGTGTGAGAGAGCCAGAATGAATTATGGCTTGTATGGCCCTCCATAACCGGGAGCACAAAACAAAGAGAGGACTTTTAATCAATTTAACATTTATTTAATTTACGGACAGTGTTGTGGAGCTAAACTCACACTTCACTCATTCTTTCCATCAGCTCTAGATGTGTTATTTTGCCAGTGGTTGTGAACTAATTTGCTTGATTTGAATAGTTTCCAGCATTCTTCGGGATATTTCAGGAGGTTTGCTGTCATTATCTAAAGCATCTTATTACAGGTTCAGTTCCCCTGACATAACTAAGGTTAAGCATTTAAAGGCTTAATCAGCAATTTTGCATCACAATCATGGGTCTGTAGATCTAGTACTGTTGTCTTGTGTTTGCTCAATCTGTGAATGTGTTTGTTTCTTCTTTTCTCAAAGACGTCTGAACAGAAACCAGCTTCACCAGCTTCCAGAGCTTCTGTTCCAGAAGAACGCGGCTCTGTCCAGACTGTAAGTCCCTGCTTTCTGCAGTTTTCTGGATTGATTTTCAAGTGATGCATACGATGAACTGATGATTAATATTCCATGATGCATTTGTAAAATAATGTAGTTAATATGAGTTTGCATTGAAGCAGATATCTAGAGACAAAGGAGAACAAACAGGAGAACCAAACCTGAGAACTCACTTGACAGCCGTTGGAAAAATTTTGATGGAAAACTTTTAACAGGTTATTGCATTGTCACTGAGTGCATGATAAATCAGCTTTTTGATACCTGCGTTGTCACCTGATTGTATTTTGAGTGATTTTGGTGGAAGTTAGGATGGATGATGTTTCTGTCCTGCTTTGGTTCAGGAGCTCACTGTGTGCTTAAAGTGAAAAACGTCCTCAGTATTCATATATTGGCTGTCATGTATTAAGTTAGATGTAAAACAGATGTTCTTTCTTTGTGTTTTTATTAGTTATGAATGAGTTTTTTGCTATAAGGCAGTCTATGACAGTGTTTGCTGCTGGGTTTAATGATCATTACCCATGGTTATCACTGTCAAATTACTCTGACAGCACATGAGAGCTGGCAGTGCATAGAGACCCACGGTTCTCATTGCTGTAATTCACTGATGCTCCTTCCCCTTTCAAATTTATGAATTTTAATGCAGATCCAGAAGCATGCTTATTCCCTTTTTTAGTAATTACTATTTGTGCTGAGCTGAAATGTGTTAATATTCGGCTGGGTTGAGGATTTCGATTTAAAAAAGGAAAATAATAAAATGAAACAGTGCTGAAATAAATACTCAAAGATTGTGAATTTCCAAGAACTTTCAGGAAAGTCCATTCAGTTCTAAAAACTGAGGCAGAACGCGTCCTGTGTGAACAACCCATAATAATCTTTTGTTGTGTTGGAAAAGCGCTCGTCCTGCTCTCGTCTTATTATTTCGCCTGTATGGCACCAGTGGATGAGCGATAGAGGTCATGATGTTAAACTAGGTGTTGATGTGATGCTGTGTTGGCAGTCAATGTGACGTCACAATGTGGAAGACACAGACAATCAATCATTTTTGCAGCTTGCTTTTGAGTGCTTGTTCCTGAAACTATAGTACAGCAAATTTGGATTCCTCATGACCCATGATCCTGTCATGCACCAAGTCTTAAGCCCCGTTCTCACCAAGTACGATAACTATAAAGATAACGATATTAGCGTCCACACCAGCGAACGATATCGTCTGTTTATTCTAAGCGCACGCTCGTCTGCCGCTTTAAATTCTCAAGCTCGTTACAGCAGGATGGATTCTGATTGGCTGTAAATTTTTTATCATTCATCAGCTGGGAAAAAAATTGTTTTGAAAGTGATTCCAATGATAAAAGTTTCTCTTTGTCTTTATCGTTATAGTTGTGGTGTGAACTATGCTATTCTTTAATATTGAGAATGATTTTTAGAACTATATATTTATCGTTATCGTCCTTGGTGTGAACGGGCCTTTAAGGTCTACTTGTGACTCTCAACGCTGATTTTGTCTCAAGATGTAAGAGTTCACTTGATGTTAATTTAGACAATTAGCATTTTGAGATAAAGCATGTGCTTAATCTAAATGGGCAGATTTTAAAATATGATACCATTTAGGTTTAGTGAATGAAATTAAGATGAACATTTTAAGTTGCAGAACTTGTCATTTTTACTGTGATATGAACTGTGTCTAAAGATTATAGTTCTGTCATGACAACTCTCGGAGGGACTGGCATGGTAATGTACATTACAATGTTAATGTATTTGGTCTTGGCGGAATTGATCTGCTACGCTGCTGCTGAGGCAGAGCAAGTACCGAGACTTGCTACTGCTAATACATCCACAACATGCTGCTGTGAGCATGTAAGAAATACTGCTGCTGCACATATAACCTACATGAAATAACCCCCATATAGCATACATGAATCACCTCATAGCAGATCTATAGAGGTGGAGCTGGGGAAGGTGGAGGGTTTCTGAAGCAAGCTGCTACTGCTACAGCAAACAAAAGCCAGGTATTTGAATATTGAGCAGCAAGCTCATTGGCTACCAATACAAGAGAGAACCAATCAGCTGTGCCATGTGACCATGATGTCACCAGGTCAGATTGAGCTAGACCTATCGGACTGCGCCATCTAGAGTTTAATGCCAGAACTCTGTATTTCATTGATCCATTTAGATCTGTTATACAGTTTTAGCACTGTTTATGAGAGTTTGTCCAGTTATCAGAATCAGTTTCTCAAGTGAAAGATGGGGATTTCCAGGCAGGCTTTCAGTGAAGACATGCTCTGCAGTCTGATCATTACTCTTTGTTACTGTTCCCTGCCTTTCAAGGTGGATCTTTATGTTGTTGCTGTTTTTTAATGATTTACGTGGCTAGTGAGAGAAGCAGAGACCCATTTGAGGGAAGCCAGAGAGACATATTTAAAAAACACGCTGAAATATTCAGAGCGAGTGGGACGTGGAAACGAACAACAGGGAGAGAGAGATGAAAAGAGGACAAACACAGACAGAATTCTCCATGTATGTACAAGAGATTCTATATTTCGCCGCCATCCATTATTCATGGGCAGGAGAGGCTCTGTGAAATATTCACACTGAAGAGCATCAGCAGGAGTGACGTCTCTGTGTTTGAGAGCAAGAGAAACAGCCTCCCGCGGGGCTGACACACTGCACAAGCACCTCTCGCTCATAATAACCTGCCCTGTTAAACACACACTAGCAGAAATGATGGATTGATATGACATGCATAAGTCATTACGACGTTTTCTCGTGAAAAAAACTGTAAGCGATCGGGAAATGTTGTCAGGGCAGACATCTTTATTCAGTGAGACGATAAATAAATATTGTGTGATAAATACTGTGGCCACTGATTAAGAATTAAGATTTAACTAAAACAAGGGAATGAATAGTAAATTGTGACTACGATTTAAACAAAATAAGGGAATGAATTAATAGAATGAGGGATCAGATTCTTAATTCGTGGGAAAGAATTCCTAATTAGTGGCCATGATAAACATATTTTTGTTTGCATGTCATGTGCGAGGCTTCGTACAAACTTTCACGGCAGCAGCAGCAGCGTTTTTAATGCCTTGTAAATGCATGATTAAATTCATATTTTCATAACGATCTCTTAATCTTCAGCAGAGAAGTGAGTTGAACTGACTCTCTCGTGAGAAGTGAATCAGACTAACGCCCTCGTGTGATTGGCTGTTGACTGCAGATGTCACTCTTTCGAGTGCACATGCTAATCATAAACTCTGGATCAAACCATGATAGAGAACATTTATAGCAAGCATTGTGAGCCCGGCTGGACCTCATCTAAAATGAGAATTGCTTGCCTTCGTCAACTCTAAATCCAGCTACAAAAATATGAGAATGTTTTTCTAATGTTCCCATTAAGTTACAAAAACGTTGTTCTGTGCATGTACAAAACGGGTTTAACGCTTTTTTTTCATAGTCATGTGAACATTAAGGGAACATTCCATTTTATTATTTTGCAAACATTATGGGAACGTTACTTTGAAATCTTCTCTGAACATTCTAAAACTAGTTACATTTAAAAAAAAAACAAAAGTTAGACGAATGCTCAGTTAGAAGGGACCAGAGAACTTTGAGCGAATGTCTATTAATGTTACTGGAAGGACACTTGTTCATAACTTATTCAGAACGTTAGCTGGGAAACTACTCTAAAACCCAGACTAGCTTCATGCCACGCGGAACCACGTAAAGTGACACCGTAACAAGTAACAACACGAAAAATGAGGAGGTCTTTTTGGTATGTTTGTGGACGTTGTTTTGAAGTCAGAGAAATGGTTGTTAAAGACTGATCACTATCTCTGGTGTGATGGAGCTGAGTAATTCTGAATTGTGTAGGCATTCATATTCTGTTGATTGGTGTCTTTGTGAGGAGGCTGACAGTGAGCACAGGTGAACCCTGCAGAGACACACACAGCTTTCCCCGGCTGCTGGAATAACTGTGCCCTTGTTCTTGGCCCAGTTAGACGGGAAAACGGTGGCTTTGACTCAATTCACCGGTTTGAGTTTAAGCCAAGTACGCATGACAGTAATTGAAGAACGGTTGCTATTGTTCCGAATGTGTTTCATCCAAATGTTGTGATATTCTGCAATGTAAGATCCTGTCTCTGTACTGTACGTTGAGATGATCAAAAGTGCTCTCCGAGGTTAGGTGATGCTATTCAAACTGCACTATACAATCCTGTCCATATAGAGCTGGAATGAATCCAGGGGAAAGTTTCCACGGCCACTCGCTTTCAGAAACCTCTAAAGGTAGATAGTTGAAAGCTTTTGCGTCGGCCTTCTTGGCTGAGGCTCGATGGGAGAAATCTGTTTAGTGCATTGGATGAAACTGTGGCAGGCGTCCAATTATTAAAATCAATCCTTCCGCGTAGCACAGTACACGTCTCTGTTTTACACATTAGCGTGTAGACCTGCGCGGTGTGTGCGGTTTATCTGAGGTGTTTTTGCAGCGGTCAGGAGCAGGAGCGGGAACGGTATAGAAGGATTTGATTACAACTATCACCAAATCTGAAATCATGGCTTTATTCTACTAAAAGTAGATGGAGAGACAAGGATTTTGGTAGAATTACTTGGTCATCATATTCGTCTTCATGCAAAAGCAGCAATATTTGAAATGCATTCACTTCACCAGGAATTGCATTTGCTTATAGACTACAAGAAGTAAGAATTGTCCGACTTGACAGCTCTTTTTTGGCCGCCGACTCTCATCTACATTCACGGCGTGAGGTTTGGCATCTCAAATGAGCCAAGAGTGATCACCAAACATATAAGCAACACAGATCCGTTCTGTTTGTCACTAAGAGGGGAATAAGCAAGGACAGCATGTCTTCTGGAGCGGCTTTGGACACATCAGTCATATTGCTGCTGGGACTATGTGGAAGCTTTATTCCCATTTGAAATAAGAGTGTGGACTGGATGTTTTATGAAGGACAGTCTCTACAGTAAACACTCTCACTGCATTGCTTAAAACAAGTCATTGTCTTTCTCAAACCAACCCTTAAAACACATGCACACACGTTTGTTTCACCGTTTTAGTGAGGATGCCTCATAGATTTAATGAGGTTAATGATATTTTTCATGGCCTAACCCAGGGGTAGGCAAGTTCGGTCCTAGAGAGCCGCAGTCCTGCAGAGTTCAGCTACAACCCTGAAAACAAAACTCACCTGCCTATAGCCTTAGTAATCCTGAAGACATTGATTAGCTTGTTCAGATGTGTTTGATTAGGGTTGGAGCTGAACTCTGCAGGACAGCGGCTCTCTAGGACCGAACTTGCCTACCCCTGGCCTAACCCAACCCCTAAACATAAAAAACACAAGATTTAAATAGAAGCAGGAGTTGGTTGAACTCATAACTAGTGGGGTCCTGTCAGTATTAAACAGCTTTCACTATACTAGTGAGGACAGTTTTGAGTCGTGAGGACATGTTGGAGTCTAATCAGAGCTGTAAGCACATTTTGAATGCTTTTGTTTGAAACAATGGCCAGTGTTTATCGGGTTGTGGATGATTTTGCTGATGGATATTGACATCTCTTGTGCCTCATGAGTTGAACTACTTTGTGTTCAAGAGCGGTTTGTGATTTATGGATGGTTGATTATCAAAATAGTTCTAGCCACTCATTGAATCCTATAGAACTTAATGCGATGATCATACAATCATCTGGCCAGTCAGTTATGGAGCTCTGCTTAAAATGTTGACGATCTAGCACACATCAGTTGAAAAACCAGTGCCATTTATAGCGAAAGAAACTGATGAGATTATGTCAAAAGGAGACACTGTAAGACACGGTTCCTGGTTCACTTGATTTCAACATTTATGCAATGTATACAACAGAGCATATGATATTGCTTCTAAATATTTAGTCTCATATCAAAATGAGGTGAGTTGAGTTTTAGTGAATTATTAGTTTTTTTACAAAACAATTTGTAGTCAAGATTTTGTAATAAAGTATTAAGTAATGCATATTTAATTGAGACCAAAATTTAATTAATTTCATTTATACCAATAGATCAAGGTGTTTATTTTTGGGGTTTATGTTTTTTTTTTATCCCAAATTAGTCTCAAATGTTTAATACTAGTGTGCTAATTTACAGTACGTGCAGTGGCTTATATATAAATATAACACAAAAATTCCAGTGCTTTTGTCCCTGCATAAATCCTAACATTCAAGGCTGGCTCTTATGTATGTGTCAGTGGCAAATAAAGGGTGCTCACATACATTCAGCCAGCTAATTTCACTGGTTTCACTTTACAATAAGCTTTGAGGTTTGTTAACATTACTTGATTAATTAGGTATCAGCTAAAAATGAACAGCATTTGTTATTGCTTTCCAGAATAGCTACCAGAGCCAAAGCATTCGGTTCTAGCATCCAATTAGAAGCAGTTTCTTATTCCCAGCTCTAGTTTACACAGGTACAATGATGTACCTTTATTAAATTCTCACCTGTTTGGTAGATTCAGGTTAAAATAAACCTGAATTATACATTTCAAACTGGCTTGGGCGCACACTGCACAGCCGGTTTAGATTTGTGTTTTAGACTGATTTTATGGAACAAAGGATGCAAGAAGTGGAAAAACACTTGAGGAGAACATCATGTTTTCAGCTTCAGTACAAAACATTTCTAGTGCAGTTTTGTTTAAAACTATATTGGATAATGCAATAAAAACAAATGCTTTATAAACAAGATAAACATAAAAATATAAAATTTATTGGAAGACAAGAAGTTCATACATCTATTTTTTTTTTTTTAAGTAAAACGTAGATTTTGGGTCACTGTCCTAAGTACAGATTTCATTAAGGATCATTTTTCTTGCCATATTATTGTTGCCACGCATCTTCCCTATTTAAGTCATAGCATGCTTTACATTAGATTCTTACAGACTATCGTAAAATGTTGCTTGCACAAAAGTAGTTTAATATAGGTGCAACTTCTAAATGGCTACAGGACTTTTCTGAATGAAAGAAGTGGAGCTGTTCATGAAGGATACAGCAAACAAATAGTAGGTAGTGAATACATTACATGTCCACGAACATCTCTTGTTTTTATCATTTTTACAATTTTTGTTAAAATTGTATATTTTTATAGTATTGTATAGTTTTAGGTCCTGTAACTGATCATTTCTTTTAAGCTTTGTGCTTTCACTAGTGAGCCAGTTTTCCAAACATATTTCATGCCAACTACTCTTACATATAGTTTTATTTATTAATTTTTTTTTGCTTAGAGGTTTTTAAAAACACGTGAAGTGAGAAATTTAATTGCTAAGCAAGTGTTCTGTGACAAGAGTAAAAATGACAAGTGCTATTCTGTAAGAGAAGGTTATGAACTAACTGTTGAGCAGTACAGATGCAGCTGGAGAAATGAGTAAAGGAGAACCCAGGGGCTTTCAGAGGGTGAGATATGGAAGAGCCATCCCTTCAGCCCATGTTTCTAAGTCAGTGCTATGCCACCTCTTGTCTGAGCAAAAGAGACTGGCTTTTACTCGCGCCCTGGGCTTTCCCAGGCTGCCATTGTCCTCGGTCTCCAAGCGATAGTCCTTGCAATGTCACCAAGGAGATCGGGGACCTGCATGTTTGATTTTGGGTCAGGCGTGATAAAGAATGGCACAATGGGGCCTGGCATGTCCTGAAACTCCTCTGCCATTTAGTAGACCATTCTTCCCCCTCTCGCGTCCTTCACGGCTCTTATTATGAACACTAGCAAAGAGCAGCTCAGAGCACGCTAGCAGAAGGTTGGTTAGACCACCACAATCTTACAAAAACATGTGCAGTGCACGATCACCACATGTGACTGGTGTCGCTGACTTGCGGATAAGAAGTCCAGGCAAGCACAGACTGTGGATCTTGATCGTGGCTCAGATCTTTTAAAGCCTGTTTCCTCCAGAATTGTACTGGAGGTGTTACAAGTGTGAAACGCTTAGACCTCAAACAAGACTATATGTGAAAGCACAACGTTTCTCTATAATCAATATATCTCTCTCTATGATATATGCATCACTACAGCAAATACTCTTGTCTGTGTGCAAGTTTCCAACCAAAGGAGAGCAACTGTAAAGCCTTTATAATCATTATTTGTGCCTTAGTTCATCACCTTCAGACTTCACAGCTTCTGGAACGATGCACTTAATGAGTGGATATGAGAATCTCCATCATAAAAAAAATAAATAAGTAAAAAACGTGCAATGTTAGTTCAGCTTGATTTGCAACATTATCAAGTGATCCAACTATTATTGCTTACATTACATTATGGTAACATGGCATATAAATTCAAACCTATCCCTGAAAAAAAAAAAATAATAATATTAAATAAATAAATAAAAGATTTTCCTACTTAGTATTTTTGTCTAGTTTTGTCTAGTATAAATATCTGAACATTCTTGGAATTAGGATGCATTTACTTCGGAAGCAAAATTACTTACGATATTATGTCTTGTTTTCTGAGAAATTTATCAAAATTTTTGTTCGTTTTTGCTTAAAACAACAAAAGATATCTGCCAATGGGGTAAGAAAAATAATCTTGTTTTCCCTTTGAATTAAGATAGTTTTTCTTACCCCATTGGCAGATTTTTTTTTCACCACGTGGCATTGCAGAGCAGAGTTTGTTTGTTTTTTAAATGCACAACTGAAATTTTTTTTTTTATAATAATATTAAATAAATAAATAAAAGATTTTCCTACTTAGTATTTTTGTCTAGTATAAATATCTGAACATTCTTGGAATTAGGATGCATTTACTTCAGAAGCAAAATTACTTACGATATTATGTCTTGTTTTCTGAGAAATGTATCAAAATTTTTGTTCGTTTTTGCTTAAAACAACAAAAGATATCTGCCAATGGGGTAAGAAAAATAATCTTGTTTTCCCTTTGAATTAAGATAGTTTTTCTTACCCCATTGGCAGATTTTTTTTTCACCACGTGGCATTGCAGAGCAGAGTTTGTTTGTTTTTTAAATGCACATTTGAAATAATATTCAAAAATGAAAATAATGAAATAATATACAAAGGCATTTCAGTGATGAAAATGCATCAATAATATTTAAGAAGTGTCCATTTGTCTCAGATAAACATGGGTGAGATATCCGTTTGGATTGCATATAATGGACTTGCACTCCATTGTGCTGCAAGGCTCTTGGTAATTTACAAACACTTTTCATGCTACTTAGATTACAGTGCTTTTGTGAAATTTTCCATTGCGATTATGTGCTACTCACATTTGTGTAACATTCTGCTAATGTTTTGGGATATCCAGCCCTTGTTACTGTCAATTCACAAATATGACGTTTGTATAATATTTTATTTAGGACAGCCAGAGATAAATGTTCCAGTGCGTGCATCAGCTGAACGTGTGCTGGATCAGGTACAATGGAGGCAGCTTTATAATTAGTTTTTGAATGAGAGTGATCATTGCATTAGAAAATATAGTTTCTAACATTTAGTGATAGCATACCTACACTTCAACTCTAAAACTGAACCCAACACTAACCCTAATCAAATCTTTAGCCAACAAAGAAACTTTAGAATATTTATACAGGGTGCTTTTTGGAGGAACATCTTTAATAAACTCCATTAATACTTTCTAACAAAACTGTGAAAGACAACACAGAGAACTCAGGAAGAGTTGAGTCTTGTGTTGTATTCACAAGAGGTTCATGTGAGATCAGTGCGTGGTTTAGAAAAATTGTGATGTTTTGTTCTTGTCAAAATCATAGTCTTTTAACTGTAATTTCTATTTTTAAATCTGATGTGTGAACAGTGTGACATCTGTGTGGAATATGTTGGTCTGTGAATGGCTGCTCCAATCATTTTGGATTTGTTACAAAAACGTGTGATCCAGAGAAACATCCTGACATCAAAGTATTACAGTCAAGAGATTTTAAATTCTCCACTCCATTGTGTACAGAAAATATGCTCTTTGAGTTACTCTCTACGTGAAATCAAGCTGTTTTACAGATGTTGCTTATGTGCACAAAAAGGTCAGAATAAATGATTATGACTTTTATGGACAGTTACAGTCAGTATCATTTTCTGTTGGTCTTTAGACTTACTTACTATCCTGATGTCTGTTCACTTCAGCTAGCCAATTGGATATGTTTAATTTTGTGTAATATGTGTAGTTCTGCAGTCTAACACCATAATATTCCTCAGAGCAGTTGCGGCCCTAGAACAGAACCTTGGGGGATACCATACAGTTTTGGTCTAGAGCCACACATTTAGTCATGAAAAGCTAATAAGTCTGGCTAACAAGTAAATTGATCAATCTCAATTTATTTACAATCTATAATTTATATTCACAATTTATAATTTTATAACTCCTGTGTGCTGTTTAGGAGCGGGGCTTTCTGAGATGTGCTTTAACACACTACCATGGAAGGGAAAAAATAAAAATGTATATCTTTGAAATTGATATGACTAACCTGGCTAACTTGAGCAAATTCAGTAATTATTTCATCCTCAAAACACTCGCTGTGTTGAACTGATACCTTATAAATATGATTTTGACACTGTCTCAAATAGTGAACTTGATGTGCATTTACGTTGTTCCAGTAGCGTTCACATCCTGGTTAAGTCCACAAAGTCTAGTCATTTTAGATTTCAGATCGATGCCCACGAGTGCCCCCTTTGTGCCCTCAATGCACATTGAATGCTCTCAGAGGCTGCATAAAGGCAGTTAATTAGATTAGAATTTACTAGATTGAGAAAATGCTTTCCAGTTAATGCATCATATGCATCAAATGGTTAGTAAAAAACAACCGGAAGCTCAACCATGCTTGTTTAACGTAAAAAAACTCACTTTTGTGCATCGAGCACATACAGTTGTGCTTCTGTTTACCACATTTGATGAGCTCTATGTAAGTGTGTTGAACAGTGTTTATGTGTAAATCAAATCCAAAAATAAATTTGTTCATCATATAAAATGATTGCGTCTCTTCAGAAGACAGATCATTCAATTAGTTTAGAATTATTTTACAATCTCTTTATGAACTTCTTGAAGCTTGGAAATGTTGATTGTCTAGACTTCCAATGGATGGACAAAAAAAATGATGAGATCTGTGATCTGAAGATAAAAGTCTCATGGGTTTGGAACAACATGAGGGCGAGTAAAAGATGTCAGATTTTCATTTTTGGCTGAACTGTTCCTTGAAGTAATACAGACAGAGAAGTGGAGTCACAGTGGCAGTGTGGTTTTTGCCTCACTTTTGTGCATCGAGCACGTACAGTTGTGCTTCTGTTTACCACATTTGATGAGCTCTATGTAAGTGTGTTGAACAGTGTTTATGTGTAAATCAGATCCAAAAATAAATTTGTTCATCAGAAGACAGATCATTCGATTAGTTTAGAATTATTTTACAATCTCTTTATGAACTTCTTGAAGCTTGGAAATATTGATTGTCTAGACTTCCAATGGATGGACAAAAAAAATGATGAGATCTGTGATCTGAAGATAAAAGTCTCATGGGTTTGGAACAACATGAGGGTACTAATGGCACCTTCTATTGTGTGAGCTGTACTTCACACACCATCCATCTCTCACTGGATTTGAGCCTAATTCATATTCAGAAAGCGGTACAGCGTGGGCACCATTAACAGTTCAAAAGAGATGAGAAAGTGTGTGTTGATGCATTAACTTGTGTGCCTTCATATGCTCATGTGAGTGTAAGAATGTGTGTGTGAGAGAGTTAATGGGATCGGTCATCAAGGATGACAAACACATTCTCAAAATGTCACCACGTCTACCCTCCAGTTACTCCATTTTACTGATCCCATGCTGCTCGGTAACCCATTGCCGTGTTGCCCCTTCATTCGCCTTTGCAAACATTGAAAGCTAAAGAGGAAAAAGCCAAATCCATAAGCAAATATTAGCCAAGCAACACAAAGGCATTCCAGAGTGGCTTGTTGTCCTCTTGCTCCCTGACTCATCCTTAACCCTTCTCAACAACTCCTTCCTTCTGCAGTCGTTCTCATAGAGCTTTGATTTTCCTCTGTAGCATTTTACGTGGCACCTACACTAAGCGCTTCACGTTACAAGTGCAATGCTATACCAGGTGCGCTAACGAGCAAGTTTACTATGTCAGAAAAGCCATATGGAGCTGGTTATGTGATGCAAACATTAAAATATATTAGTTTAAAATGTATTAATTCACCCTTAAACATGAGACCCCACCCCTAAACCCAACCATCAGTGGGGCATAAGCAGATTGTACACAAGTGTATGTATGAGTTTTTTAGGAATTAGCCACCAATAATATGAATTAGCCACCGATTCTCCAAAATGGAATATAGTTATGAATTTATGATAAATTCAATTCAAGTTTTCAATTCAAGTTTATTTGTATAGAGCTTTTCACGATACAAATCGTTGCAAAGCAACTTTACAGCAAATGAAGTTTCTACAATATTTAGTTAGCATGTGCTAGTTTACAAATTCATGCAGTATGGTAAAAGTGTTTAGAGGTCATAATAATAACCTGATCTCATGAGAAAACTAATTTACGAGGTGGCAATCGCATATGAATTTGTATAATGTGATTCATACAAAAATTTAAGATTTTTATAAAGATTTTAATAATGGAGGGTCACCCCTAAACATTAAGTCCCAGCCTTAAACCTAACCTTCAGTAGGGCGTAAGCAGATCGAACGAATGCATATGAATGAGACTGTAAGAATTTATGTGAATTAGCCACTAATTTTCCAAAACGGAAAATATGAATTGCCAGAGTGTGTTGCATAGTATTGTGCAAGGAGCCACAAGAAAATAAGTCTTCACTAATCAATAATCTGAATCTTTTATCATAATTTATGTGAAAAAGGAAGAAAGGTTGTTCAGCTGGAAACTGCTGTGGATTGTATGTATAGATATGTTTTTGGAGTTTTTGCGAAAATGTAGAGGCACATTTTACCACTGAGTCTAGCTTGTCTAAATACCATTGTAACTTCTGACAGGCAAACAAGGAGATGAGCAAACACTCTCACAAAAGTACACACGCATCCACGTGTGGAAGGTGAACTCTACCAACAACACAATTACACAGCGATTTCCGAATAATTCCTCTGAAGAAATATCCAAGCTTGGCTTGGTTTGGAGCAGTGCTGCCATTGTGCAGCCGATGTGTAACCCTGATCAAACCCGCGCCGGTCCTCTTTATTTAGTCTTTCACCCTTGGCCTCGGGTCTAAATGCCGTTCCCATCGCTGTCACGGACTCAAGATGGATTGACCAGCCTGGGCCCCCCTGGAGCTGTGTTTGCCTGAGGAAGTCCTGAGGTGGAGAGGTCAGTGTGGTGGGCCGGCGGGGGGTGCAGATGATGTCCACGCTTTATTGAGAGCTCTTGCTGCCTATTCACACACCAGCACTGACTTTCCAAAGAGGGAAGGTTGTAAATGCCTAGAAGAAAACAAAGATAACCCGACGCCCATCCCCGATGGCAGGGTGCTCAGTGGGATTGTATTGTATTGATTGTGTTGTGAGCCGAACCCCTGCAGACATGAGCTGTGATTGTCCCTTTCTGATGAGGCTGGTGTCTAGGTTGAAATTGCAATGATTTTTAATAAAGTTGTAAGATTTAAAGATTTTTAAAAATGTATCTAGCAGTAAACATTTGCTGAACATTTATTGGTTTGAAATGCAGTCATCATTACCAGTTGTGTAAAATTGAGAAAACAAACTGTTTTTTTTGTGTCATGATGATTGAAATTACATTTAGTTTCATGTTTAGAGAGAGAAACATGAGTATGGTGGTCTTGTTTTCACAGTATTCATCCCTAACTGCATTTTTTACAGACACCAATGTGAACTGGGATCGAATTCGAAGTCGGTTCATTTTCTTGCAAAAATAGCCAACAGGACAGTCCTTTCTCCTATCTGGCAATCTTAAGAGAGAGCTCTCTATATATATAGGCTCTATTTATTCCCTCTCTGTTTGAAAGTTTCCTATGTTGAAGCCTCTGGGCTGTTTTAAACATATCATATCAAATGTGGCAGAGAATGACCTTTCTCTAAGAAGACAGAGCTTTGGTTTTCTGGAGGGGACTGTGGGAGTTTGGAAGCATGAAAACATTAACGTTGGTGAAAAAAGATGCAAGATTTGTGTAAGAGTCCAGAGTGATCATGAGACTCTCACACACTGACTCCTGTCTGTTCCTACTCCATTGTTCCTGAACACACACACACACACACACACACACAGTTCCAGCTGGGTACCTTGGTCTCCTAGCAACCTTCACCTCAGTAATTTGACTGGCGGCACCTACGGTGAGGAATCATTGATTCACAAAGCCTCAGGACATTTATATTACACCCGCAGAAACAGACGGAGAGACGAGACCTTTAGATTTCTGTAGGCCGTGAATATTCTGATGAATGTGCTGTATTTCAGTCTGGCATCACGTTATTTGCTTGGCTGTATGTCAACACAAGCGAAAGATATTGAATGTGAGATAATAATGAGGCTTTCTAGTCTGAATTTGTGTAAATAGTCATGCTTGGGACGAAAACATATGGTAGCTCAGTTATTAATATGGAAAAAAATGGCACACACATCATGCTTACGTTTGTATTAACAGACATCGAAATTATTTTCAATGAACACTTCTGACGTTACACTGTAAAAAATTATTTTTTGAAGTATGTTTAACAACAAAACACTTTTTCAGTCTTTCTTCTTCAAAATTGCATGTTTAGGGTTAGTGTCAATGTGTTACTTGCTGTTTCTTTGTAATTAGTTGTGCGAGTTTATTTTAGTGAATTTTTTTTTAATAAAAATTGCTGTGTATAAATTGCACTGTTGATCTGTTAATCACCTGTGTATTTATTTGTATTTTTAGGTTGCTGGTACTGCTTTAATTACTATTATTATTGGTTTATTACATATTTATTACATAGTAATCCACAATTTACTAATTACAAAAAGGCAATATTGCTGTTATAGGATCAGTTTGGGCTGTTGTACATAACTCACTGATGGATCTGAGTGTTTAGACGGAACCTAAACAGTCTTCAATGTCTGTGCTGTTATTCATTTACATTTGTGTATCTGCTGATGCACCAAAATATGATTGTGTCCTTTGTCATCCAAAGCACCGCAGGCAAGATAACTGTGGCCAGTGAAGCTTTATGAACCGATGAAGAGACCAATCACTGGCCTCTGACCGCAATACACCCGACTCATTACCCATGGAGCACTGCAAGCCTGGAAAGAGATGAGCTCGCTGTGTGTGTGTGTGTGTGTGTGTGTGTGTGTTTGCACTGAAGCCTTCTATTTTTATTTATTTAGTCCTCATGCTCTCCTCTCTGCTCCCTAAATTGTGTCAGAGAGTGACACACATAATACACCATCACACACATACACACACACACACTCCCACATGCACAGGTACAAAGATCAACACAAGAGTCTGTCATACTGTGCTTTCATCGCCTCCAGATTCATTTCCGCTGCTGAGTCCATAGGAACAAATATTTCGTTCTGAACATTTTGTGGCGTCAGGAGATTGGACTGTGTATTCATCTGAGGATTTACCAAGCACAATTTTCAACATATTTACTCGAGTGCAAGAAAACTACCTGGCAGAGCAGGAGAAAAAAACAAGAAGCCATGCTTTGAATATTCATATTTTGCACACTGAAGCAAGAAGGACAAGAATGTGTGAGAAAATGTGTGAGAAAGCAGATATGAATGAATCCGGTCTAATCCTGCTAAAGTGCCCTTACACGATTGAGACACTATTGAGCGGCAGACAAAAGACTAGTGTAGCGTGTTTGGGCATGAGACACTTCTGCTGCCATTAACGAGGCCAGTTCTCTCTGTCCTGCACTTTTTCATATTGTTCAGTCCGAGGCCGTTTTGGCTGGAATCGCAATTTCCAGACCAGAATTCATTACTATAATCAATTGCCTGCTGTCATAAAGTGCACTGTTGCATTGTAAGCTTTCAGAATGCGTCATGTATAATTTTAGAGACATGTATGAATATGTGTTTACAGGTGGTTTAGCATCCATCCATTTGTCATGTCATTTTTAATTAGGTGGACATTTCTAATGCTTTGCATTGTGGGAAATAGCATTTAGAGGTACGGCATTTTTTAACACTATTGAATATACTCTTATAGGCTAGCTAAATTGGGATGCGTATTTCCGATTTTCTTCTCTCTCATATAATTCCCATTTAAAGATGACTCAAAAGAATCAGTTTTTGAGATAAAGTAATAACACAAAGCTCTATCTAATTTCATTGCTCTCTAGGAGAAACAGATGAGATGCTTTTTTGTGACTCTTTGTGACTTGGGTTATGCAGAATAATACATTTAGTTCTAGGGAAACGAGGACAAAGCTTGACACGCTGAAAGCCTAGAGAGATGTTTATTTAATAAAACTATGGTAATTACTTCAGATAATTATTCACTAAGAGTGATCACTTATTGAGCAGCTGAACAGCAGTGTGAAAGAAACTGAAATCCTGGATCACGGTGATCTAAGCCAAGTGAAAACTATGAAAACTGAAGCTTGTTTCAGATCTACTGTAGCATCATGTGGAGGAACGGCAGGACTTCAGCCATCAAAGGCCCAAACGTTTGAGCCTTGTCTCGTCAACTTAATGTGCAGTTTTATTGGTGTCGTTGATTGGCTGTATTGGTGTTCAGCTCTGATGTCTGTGGTGGGATTTATGCTTCCAAAAACTCAATTTTTCAAATTTCCAAATTCGGTTTCTTGACGAGCCATTTAAATGGGTCAGTTTTGGCCATTTTTGACTATGAGTACCTGCCACCAGATATATTAGATGTGTTCAGCTGTAGCTGGCACATCAGCTGGCTGCTTTGCTTTCAGCTAATTTGTAGTTTTAATGAATTCATCTAAAAACAGATGTCATGTGCTTGTTGGAGGAGTGTGACTGTGTGACTGTGAGGAATGAGTTTTAAGTAAATCTATACATCTCAAGGCTTCCTTGGCCCTCATATAGTTTACTGAAAAGTGGAGAATTGGTGGTGTTGAAATCAGTTTTTTTTAGAAGTGAATTCCCTGCTTGGGCATCATTATCTGCTTACTAGTGATCTTAGCAGTAGATTTCCATCGCTCTAGTACTCCACACTCATCTGTTACTGTAGTTCTCTTGAATGGCTTTGCTCTTTCACTCTACTGTAGACTCCTAGGCCCAATCCCAATTCTACCCCTTAGCCCTTCCCCTTTCCCCTACCCCTCCGTTTTGCGCGTTCACGTGAAGGGGTAGGGGTGTCTCGATTCTCTTTTGGTTGGAGGGGTAGGGGTAGGGGAAGGGCCAGACAGCCCTTCAAACTAAGATTTTTCGGGACCACATTTCAAATAAAGGGGTATGAATTATCTCAGGGCAAACCGGCTACAGAGGCAACATGGCTGCCCGAGCGAACAAAAAGACACATAAATGTAAGCATTTTTGGCATTAATAAAGATTTTAACAAAAAGTAATCATTTGTTTTATGTTACATTCAATCATGAGTTCATATTTACGGTCATGTTACCAGTATGTGTGTGTGTGTATTGTAGGAGCTAGACGACGTATGATAACGTGTGACGTATAGTAGTGGTGTCCCAATTCTTAGGAGAATATTTTCACCCCTACCCCTTGACACTCTGTTTCGAGAGACAAGGGGAAGGGGTAGGCGGAGGGGTATAAAATGGAATTGGGATTGGGATGGATCCCAGGATGAATTCTCATCACAGAAGAAGCCTGCAAACATCTGCAGATAGTGTGAGATTGACAGAATGACAGAAGCTGCTGAATTCTTGAGTGCAAGCACTCTCTCTGCATAGTAGGGTGGATTCATTATACAGCAGCTTTGTCACAAAGACCTTCCCACTTTTTCTGTCCAAAGCGACTCCCAGCTAGGTTTGGATCAATGCCATACTCCATAAAACCATGCATGCAATGTTTGTTGCCTGTTTTTCATGCATTTCGGCATAAATAACAGCTTAGAGATGTTTAGTTTGGCTCGTATCGCTGGTGCAACAGTGCACAACAGCATTATAAAAAAGCAGGAAACTCAAATATATAGGGCGAGGGGATACAATTGAAATTGTATTATTATTATTTTTTTTTCAATGAAATTACATTTTTAAAATCAGTATTTAACTTGAAGCAATGCAGTTTAAATGTAGAGGAGAATATTTTCACCCCTACCCCTTGACACTCTGTTTCGAGAGACAAGGGGAAGGGGTAGGCGGAGGGGTATAAAATGGAATTGGGATTGGGCCCTAGAGGATCCCAGGATGAATTCTCATCACAGAAGAAACCTGCAAACATCTGCAGATAGTGTGAGATTGACAGAATGACAGAAGCTGCTGGATTCTTGAGTGCAAGCACTCTCTCTGCATAGTAGGGTGGATTCATTATACAGCAGCTTTGTCACAAAGACCTTCCCAATTTTTCTGTCCAAAGCGACTCCCAGCTAGGTTTGGATCAATGCCATACTCCATAAAACCATGCATGCAATGTTTGTTGCCTGTTTTTCATGCATTTCGGCATAAATAACAGCTTAGAGATGTTTAGTTTGGCTCGTATCGCTGGTGCAACAGTGCACAACAGCATTATAAAAAAGCAGGAAACTCAAATATATAGGGCGAGGGGATACAATTGAAATTGTATTATTATTATTTTTTTTCAATGAAATTACATTTTTAAAATCAGTATTTGACTTGAAGCAATGCAGTTTAAATGTAGACTGGTGAAAGTTCCTTGTCAGTTTTTGAGTCCATATATTTTCTTTTTGATAAAACAAATTTTGTTTTGGCTTGTTTTTCACAGTAGGAAAAGCAGATTAGAAATGACTTGAGGGTGAATGATTGGTGACAGATCTTTCATTGTCGGAACTGTTCCGTAAACAGCATTTGACTCAATGCGGTTTAACTGCAGTGTTTTCTTCAGTTCTTCGGGAGATGTGTGTGTGTGTGTGTGTGTGTGTGTCTGTGAGCCTTTTATTGGGTGGTTTATGAGGACACAAATTTGTATAATGTCATGGGTATGACAGAGGTATTACAATATGAAGGTGGTTTATGAGGACACTTCCTGTGTCCCTGTAATTCAAAAGACTTAAAAAACCATACTAAATAGTGTTTTTTTTTTTTTATCTAAAAATGCAGAAAGTTTTCTGTGAGGGGTAGGGTTAGGTGTAGGGCGATAGAAAATACAGTTTGTACAGTATAAAAACCATTATGCCTATGGAGAGTCCCCGTAAACCACCAATACCAACATGTACTGTATGTGTGTGTGTGTGTGTGTGTGTGTGTGTGTGTGTGGGTGTGTGTGTGTGTGTGTGTGTG
>NW_015505815.1:651196-655763 GCF_001515645.1 Sinocyclocheilus grahami
GGTGTGTGTGTGTGTGTGTGTGTGTGTGTGTGTGTGTGTGTGTGTGTGTGAGTGTGTGTGTGTCTCTGAACTGAAGACGAGCGCAGGACGGATGCTCTGAGAGGTTTGATGTATTTCCTCCTGAAGCGGCACGTGTCCTGTGGGATTGTTTGCAGACTGGTGCCGTTCGGTATGTTGAGCAAGTGATATCTTTGCCGTTGTTCATTTCTGTCTCTCGTCTGGCCCAGTGTATGTCAAACTGACTGAACTGCCAAACATCACATATCACAATTTGCACAATATTTGTCTTTTGTTTAGCTTTTTTTGGGATATTCCTGGCTTTGTTAATTTAAGAAGTTGTCAGTTTTAGATACGTGTGCATTTCTTACATTTCAGAATAGCAAATGGGATTCTTAGAAGGCTAAACCTTGCATATGAGCACAATGGGCGTAAATGGGGATGAAGAAAGCTCAGCAAGGCTTTCATTGTTGGTCTGTATCTTGAGGAATGAAAGCTATTTGCGTTGTCTCTGTGGTTACTGGACTTCCTTGGGAGGCTTCCAGACGATTCCCAGCTCAGTTTGCACTCCCTCAGGAAGACTTCATAACTCAAAGCCACCGATAATAGTATCCTAGTTCTGTATTATGTGAAGCCTGCGCCCTTACAAACAACGTGTGCTATTAGTCGACGTGTAAGACTGAGGCTTGTTATGTTCAAGTAATTTTGCCCCAAAGAGGATTTTCTTTTTCCCTAAAATGCTAATGTTATTGCATTGGACTAAAACTTACTGGGTATAACAAGTCACCAAAAAACTTTTTTTTAATATTTTTTTCCACCTTGTTACATTTGTGGTGTTTTCAGTCAAAAATGACCAGCCTTTTAAAAAAATAGAAATTTCTCATTGTGCTACATTATCACCAAATAATGGATTCAATCTTTTTATCGATTTGTTTTCCTTCAGTTAGCACAGGTTTTGTATTTATTTTAGGAACTGATTGATTGTCAGCCTCATTGATCTCAGTTTTTGAGTGAACATTGTCACAATAATTATTCACAAATAATTGTTTTTATTGGTTCAAAAAACTGAGGTGCAATCAGCTCCAAAAAGAAACACAAAACCTGTGCTAACTGAAGGAAAACAAGTTGACCAAAAGATTGACTACAATATTTGGTGATAATAATATAGCATAATGAGAGATTCACAAGCAATTATTAAAAGGCTGGTCATTTTTTGGCACATCACAAGGGTTAAGGTAAATCCTTTTATTTTCGTATTGGATCAAGTTAAATATATAGTTTGTAACACTAAGACCTTAAACATGTAGTCATCTCCATGTTGTTCCTCTTATAAGATATCAAATAAGAAAAGAATAGAAAACTCAATATTATCAACAGTACACTAAAAATGTCCATTCTAATTACTTTTCTGCCAACCATGTGGATTGATAGTTAATTATAAAAGACTGAAAAGAATGAACTATAAAGGAGTGCTTTGAAGGAGCCGAAGGGGAGTGGCACGTCTTATTTTTTTTGTTTTAGCCACACAAACTGTCCTCTGTTGAAATGTCTACAGTGATCAGTGCAGATCTGCGGTTTGAGGGTCTGAAAGCACAGGACGTTTCAGAGGACATTTCCTCTAGCGAACACGGCTACCAGCACTCATTAGTTCTGCCTGCTTTATCCGCTCACAGACACTAACCCTTCATCAGCAGACCTCAAGAAAGAAGACACATCACTTGAATCGTATCAGGAAATGACCTAGGACATTATTGTATATCAACATCAGTAAAAGCCCAATAAAGAGCCTAATTACAATCGTGACGGTGTGATGATGAGTGTTGCAAGAGAAAGGAATTGGCTGTGTGTTCCTCTCAGGCCTCTCATTAGTGTTTAGAGATACGCAATTAGCCTCTTAAACACGAGCGTGTAATCCACTCAGATTACCCAGAGAGCTTTGTGCTCCGCACACGATCACTTTAAAGCATGACAGCAGGATTTAGGACGCTGCCTTTCAGCTGCTTTCTGGCGTTTAGCGTCGCCTGCGATGTCACGTCTGTCTCTATTGATTTTCAGAAACATCTTCAGTCTGTTATTACTGCTGATCCTTTGTTTCATGTTCAGAATCATGTTTGAAACAAAGAACTGTTTTTCAGATTTTCAGTGCATGATGCATAAGCCTTGTACAATGTGCAGCAATAGTAATTTACCTCTTTGCACTTTTTTTTTCAGACAGATCATCATTACAGCTGTTTTAGGTCTTTCACTATAGTTCACCCAAAAAAATTAATATTGTCACCTTGAGTTGTTCACATATTCTTGTTCTGTGACAACTCATTTACATTATGTGATATTTTTTAGGTTGTGTACATTTTGGGACTGATGTATGAAAGAGACCTGTTCCCCAAAAACTTTGAAGGCCAATATCTCGAACCTGCTCACAATGCAGATAGATACTTATAATTCCAAGGTGACGACATGTATACCTGTAGCACTCATTAGTGTACAACATATAGAAGAGTGATGGGGCTGAGCTTCCCTAAACCAGTAGCAATGGTCTGTACGATCTGCTTAGGCTTGCTGAAGATCACACCAGTTCTTCTCAGCGACCGCACCAAAACTCACTCAGCTGCTCTCCACACATATATGGTCTTATTTGGTGGTTTCAGTTTTTTCAATCAGTAAAATGGTCTAATATAAATCATTCATTTGAACATCTGATGTCTAAACAGTGTGAGGGCCTAATGGTGTCTGAATAATCTCAGTATTCCAATGATGCATTCATTTTAAGCCTCTCATGAACATTTTGAGACATGAATGCAGAAACAGATAATTCAAGTGAAGTTATTAAATGTAATTTCGGGAGGAGTACACCCATTTAATCTTCCAACTAATATCCAAGTATAATTCAACAGCCTCTTATCACTTCCATTGTTAGTTCTTTCAGCATTCCTCCTCCTCCCCATCTCCACCTTTTATGCATATTTACTTAGTTATCTTTCTGTCTATGTGGGGGGGGGGCTCGAGTAGAATATCCTTTCTGAGCCCCTCTATAGCAGACAACAAGCCAAATCTGTGTACCACTTACGCTAAGATTATATGGGCACACAAACTCGTGAAGTGCATCTAATTTTGATGTAACGGATCTGTAATGTCACTTCTGAAATTACATTACGTATGTGCATTATAATTCCAGGTTTTCTCTTTTTCTAGAGACTTGAGTGAGAACTTCATCCAGGCGATTCCCCGAAAGGCCTTCAGAGGAGCTACGGACATCAAGAACCTGTGAGAGCTCATGACACAACTGCACAGAGACCAGACTAAACCCAGATTCTGTTTAACCGTCGTTTCACTCGGTGTTTTACAGGCAGTTAGACAAGAATCACATCAGCTGCATCGAGGACGGAGCTTTCCGCGCGTTACGTGGACTTGAAGTTTTGTGAGTAGAAAAACACACGCAGTTAAAGATCACGCCCATCGTATTGACTCCATCTTAACACATATGAACCGAAATGGAACAGAATCCAACCTGTGGCATGAACAAGAGCGAGTCTGACCTTCTTTAGCATCCATCATCAATCTGTGGAAGGCAAACGAAAGTGTGCTAGAGCCACTGTGATCTCATTCATAATCACAGGACGTCTGCTTCTAGCACTCTACATTTTTATATGTTTGCGTCAACACTAAAACATGCATCGTTAAAGGACTGACAGCATGTAAAACAGCAGCGTTTTATGCCAACGTTAGAAATGGACAAATGTTTATGATTTCATCAGGATCATAGACTATTGAATCCATGACATTAGTTAAATCAGTGACGCTAATTACATATTTTAAATTCCAATATATTTCTTTAATGCATTTAATTAGGCGTGACAATAGTTTCATCCTGTTCTGTGTGATTTCACAATTCAGCCCCTTTGGAAGGTTTTCTTGACTTTACTTCAGCCTAAACGTAAAAGCCTGCTCTTACGAAAAAGAAGTTTATTCAAGTGTGCTATTAGTATACTTCTTTTAAACTAAAAATAGGAAAATCTACTTTGTCTATTTTTTATGTACTTCTCAGAAATATACTTAAAATGACATTTAAGTATACCTGACTTGTACTTAGAAAAATACAGTAGGGGGCGCTATTACACATCTTCTGTACATAATATCCAAAACACAAGCGAAGAAGAAACCGAAACAACAGATGCTTCCACATGTAATCTAACACGATCATCAGACATAAAACAGCATCAAAACTGTGTAATGTTATGGAATAAAATGTCGACCAATGAAGAGGTAACACTGACTGTCAAGCTTTGGGGTGTTGATCAACTCCATCTACATTTTGATTATCATTCTGAATCCAATTCATCGTCTTTTTTTCAGGGGTTTTTTCAAAATATTGCGTATTTATTTTTATATATTTTTTTTATTTATGAAACTTACCCACATTCGAGTGTTTATAAAAAAGAATGCATGAAGCTAGAATAAAATGTTTTTGTTTACAAGCAGATACCCTGTTCTTTTGATGTTTTGTATGTTCAGATATTCATATAACAAAAACTATACGAATTAATACCTAAATAGGGACATAGTAGTATAC
>NW_015505815.1:655994-674576 GCF_001515645.1 Sinocyclocheilus grahami
AAAATGCTACAAGTATTTAATTAGTAAACTATCAGTATACCTAGAAGTTCACTTTTAGTATAGTTGCAGTACAAGCTAAAACTATTGATGTAAACTAGTTGTGTACTCAAAATGTACTACTGTTATACTTAAAGTATACTTAAAAGTATACTTTTATATGCTAGAAAGTGGGCCAATTTAGTCCCAAGTATTGAAATAGTACACTAACAAGTATACTACTAGTACACTGATATTTGTATACTTGCTACATAAAGTATACTTAAAATATACTTGAACTTTACTTAAGTATACTTACTAAAATAAACTTGAAGTATACTACTTTTTGGTAAGGGTGTCATAATTTAGTCATTTTCTTTGTTTTTGCTGAGGGCATCATAAAGTGTTTACAAATGTAATCTATTTATATTGCAACTCTTTAGAAGCTATACGTCAGCTTGTGTATGACAAAATAAAAGTATATTGTAGTATCATATATACTAATTCTCTGTGTTGGTGTGATTTAGGGTATGTTGGGGGCTCAAATACATCAATATAGCGGTAAAATGTGAATATAAAGACTCTTGCATTTCAAAAGCAGTGCTTACATGAATCCTTTTGCATTTTAGATACTGTCAAAGTTTGTATATGCAAAGTACAAAAATGCTGAATGCTATGTATAAGTAGTTCTGAATTCTTAAGAGATCTGGCTGGTTTATTTCATGGTGAACTGATTCATATCGATGATCAGTGGGAACAATCACTGATTGTCTCTTGGATGTTTTGCAGAACCCTGAACAGCAACAACATCAGCAGCATCCCAGTGTCCAGCTTCAACCACATGCCCAAGCTCAGGACATTGTGAGTAACGCAAACACACACATAAAACACACAGTGGGAGTGTGCGCCAAGTCACTCTTCAAGAGATAGTTCACCAGGAAAAATGTATATTCTGTCATCATTTACTCACTCGTTTCAAACCTTCAGGACTTCCTCTCTTCTGCAGAACATGGGAGAATATTTTGAAAAAGGTCATTTCAATATGTGGACAAAAACTGTTCTCTAAATATCTTATTTTGTTCTGCAGAAGCAAGAAAGTCATAAAGGTTTGAAATAATATGAAGATGAGAATATGACAGATATTTTTGAGTGTCCTGAGTTATGTGATGAGAGCTGAGATGGTGGGTAGTTTACGAAGCACATTTGGAATTACACAAAGTCTTTTCTGTGAAATCTTGCAAGCATGTAGCTAAAATGTTTGATTCCCAGGAAATGCAAGTCACTTTATAAAAGATTCAGAATGATTACCTAATAGTCAAAAAGTACTACTTCAACTGGTGTGATATACCGGTTAGAAGATGCATTTTTTTATCTTATTGATAAACTAGTGTACATAAAGTTTCTGCCACTGAATAAAAAAAAAGGTAATTGCAAATTTTAACTCACAATTCTGATTGTTTTTCTCACAATTGTGAGATTATATCATGCAATTCTGAGGAAAAAAATTCTCAAACGCACACACGCAATCACACACACACACACACACGCACGCACGCAAGCACACACACTCACACGCACTCACATTTTATTAGTTTATTTGGATCCACAAGACAAGCAACAAAAACGGAATCCAAATACCTTGGGAAGTCAGTTTGCAAGATGACAGGTACACATGGCTAACATAACACACATTCACACGCACTCACATTTTATTAGTTTATTTGGATCCACAAGACAAGCAACAAAAAACGGAATCCAAATACCTTGGGAAGTCAGTTTGCAAGATGACAGGTACACATGGCTAACATACATTCACAAGTCCTTATATTTATAACATTCAACACTCAAGGATAGACAAAACATCTTCATTTCCATATTTGCATACTCCCTATAGTGGCTGAAACGGAACAAAATTTTGCGAGTTTTTTTGCTTTCTTTTTTTGCAATCCACTCAACTGCAGACCTTTAATCACATTCTTGTGCACATGACCTAAGCTTCCAAACACTAGGGTAATTAACTTACAGTGATAGTCAAGTTGATGGATGGCTTCAACCTCGTTTACAATCACAATGTCTGCAGTGTTTGGAATGTTTTTGAAATAGTCACTGTTAAATGTGTTGTTATAAAACCAGTTCAATTCAACAGTAGTATGCTGGTAAAACTTACTGTCTTTATGTATTGTTTTCAAGTCCTTTACAATCAAATCAACCAGGCGATCGTGTCTGGACACATACAGTCCTTTGTAACAACAACATCACACAGACACACACACACACACACACACACACACACACACACACCCACACACAAGCACACAAGCTGTGATCACAGAGTGAGAGTATTTAAAAAGTGAATGTGTGCACTTCACCTTCAATAATGTGTTTCCTAGAAAGGCCTCGTTCTGTCTCGGCTCTGTGGCGAAAAAGAGACACACAAAGAGACAGATGTATGTCAGAAAGCAACATTTCAGACAGAGCTAAGTTCAGTCTAGCATATAAGACATGTCCTCCTTCTGCCAGAGATTCTTGCTCATCTTTTTTCTTTTTCAAACTGGCCCTTTTGCAGACAGACACACACACACACAGACACACACACACACACAGACACACACACACACACACACACACACAGTGTCATTCCATGCCGTCTTGGCGGGACGGTGGAGGCCACACGGCTCTGCCAGAAGCCACAGTCAGTAATTCACAAACACATACAGAAATAAACACCCACACACACTGTTTTTATGATATGTATGTGCTGCTATATTTCTCTGGAATTTGTAACCACATGGAGTTTCTTTCTCATTTATTTCTCATTTATTTCTGGTTTATTTATTTATTTTGTTATTCACTTACAGATTTATGCTATGAAATGGTCAGGTTTCCATTAAAGAATATCAGGAATATAAGTGAAGTTTTAGAGAATGAAATCCAGACCCCGGGATTGCAGTCAGTTTGTACATTTTCTGTTTCTGTTGAATATTTTGAAACAGTATGTGGCAGTAAAACAGGATAGTTTTTCCGGTAGATCACGTGTACCCCATCAGCATGTCCTCTTTACCTGAGAGAGAAAAGAGCCCACTGATCAGATACTGGGTACTGGGTAAAGATAACTGGCTATTGGCATTAGTAGTAAAGCTCAGTGACAGGCTTAGCACAGCATGAATTTCCATGTTAGTTCAGACTGGATTATGCTGGCAAGAGCACCCAAAACACAACATGATCTGCTGCTGGTCTTTTAAGAAATGAAAATTAGCTGAAAATGTCCTCACCTTCATCCAAGATGTAGATTTTTAGATATTTCTTCATCAGATTTGGATATATCCATCAGTGAATGCTCTGCAGTGAATGGGTGCTGATAAAAACATCACAGTAATCCACAAGTAATCCACAGCACTCCAGTCCATCAGTTAATGACTTGAGAAGACAAACGCTGAAACAAATCAAAAGTCACTTATTGCCAAAATACGAGTCCGTAATCCATAATAACTCTTCCTCCAGTGAAAAAGTCCATCATCTGTTGTCTCTCACATCAGAATCCAGCCATATATTTGTTTAGAGCTGTTTTGGCTTGTAAACAGTGCCTGATCTGTGCAGATTTCTCTCCTGATTCAGACCAGACCACTTTTACACTGGAGGAAGCGTTATTATGGACTCGTATTTTAGTTAAAAACATCTTAATGCTGGGTTAGTTTCAGCTTTTGTCTTCTCCAGATGTTAACTGATGGACTGGAGTGCTGTGGATTACTTGTGGATTATTGTGATGTTTTTATCAGCTGTTTGGACTCTCATTCTGACGGCACCTTTCACTTTCAGCACATTTTCAGTTTTGATTGAACAATGTCTTTAACCTTGTGTTAAAAAGAATTGGATAAAAGCTTCATCTTAACCTTCACGCTGCCATTTTTTCCACCTTCAGCCGTTTACATTCCAACAACCTGAACTGCGACTGCAATCTGGCCTGGTTGTCCCAGTGGTTGCGCGAGCGGCCGACCATCGGTCTGTTCACCCAGTGCAGCGCTCCAGCTCCGATACGAGGACTTAATGTAGCCGAGGTCCAGAAACATGAATTCAGCTGTTCAGGTAACACAAGCCCTCAAAACAAATACAGTGAGCAATCTGCCTTCCAGTCTCTTCAGCCAACATTAGCATCTACTGCTTTTCACTGATCAGAATTGAAGAACAATAACTAGTTCTCACTTGTACACTTACGTTTTATTACTCACAACCTCTTCTCACTCATTACAAATGTCCCTCTGCAGGTCAGTCTGAAGACGCTGCTGTTCAGTCGTGTAGTTTCACCGCCGGCTCGTGTCCGGCCGTCTGCACCTGCAATAATAATATTGTGGACTGCAGAGGGAAAGGACTGACGGCGATACCGGCAAACCTGCCCGACAGCATGGCAGAGATGTAAGTTCCTGTAATTCAAACAGTAGAAAATGGCGCAAACAACAGCAAGGTTGTGGGTTCAATTCCCAGGAAATGCAAGAACTGATCAAATGTATGCCTTGAATGCATTGTAAGTCACTTTGGATAGATAAACTAAAATCACACAAACTGTACTAAAAACCCACAAAGGCCAATATAATATGCATCATTTCTGACAGTTCTGATTTTAGTTTTTTAAATGTTTTAAAAAAAAAAACATTTTTCTAGGTTATACGAACGTTTGGGGAACATTCCATTCTATCATTTTGCAAACATTATGGGAATATTTCTTTTGAATGTTCTCTGAAAGTAGTTACATTTGAAAAAAAAAAACATTAAAGTTCCTGTAATTCAAACGTTAGAGCATGTTGCAAAGCAACACCAAGGTTGTGGGTCCAATTCCCAGAAAAGGCATGAACTGGACAAATGTATATCTTGAATTCAATGTAAGTCAGTTTGGATGAAAGCGTCTTCCAAATGCAAAAGTTTGAGCTTCTAAGGGTCCTGTACTAAAACACAAAGGCCAGTATAATGTGAATAACTGGCACGCACAGACACGCACACACATGATTATGGCGCACTACTTCCAGACGTGAGAGAAGGAACTATAGCCACTTGCGATCTGTGGATTACAGTGGCAAGATCTACGACAGATATGCTTGCAGAGACTGAAAAGCTCAGTCTGCAGAGAGAAGACCACAGGAATGTGCTGTCTGGAATCACTGCAATCCAAAGAATGTAAATTGTGTTTCTATATTTCCTAGCGAGTGCCCTGCTTTTGAAGAGAAGGGAAATTCTGCAAGTGTTTAAGTCAAACTGTTATTGCCTGTGGCTCTGAAGGCACTAAATGACCCTGACAAATGACTTTCCTGTTTTAAATGAGGCTTTTTAGACTGAAAACAACTGCTTTCTTCAACGGCGCTGTGGCCTGAACCTGCAGGGTGTGCCATTAAAGCAGACCCTTAAAAACACTGGCAGCCCCCACAGACACTAATGGCATCCAAACCTGAGAAAAAGACGCACTGCATTCGCCTTCATCAGCGCTGCTGATGTTTACTCTGTTCTCCAAGGTTCTGCCACAAGAGAGAGATTGTTTGCCATGAATGTTTTCTATGACCGGTCATTCCAGCCAGGCCACAGAAATCATACACGCATGGGAATTCAGACTACTTTTTGGAAGAATTACTGTATGTAGTATTTGTGACCCTGGAGCACAAAACCAGTCATAAGGGTCAATTTTTCGAAATTGAGATTTATAGATCATCTGAAAGCTGAACAAATAAGCATCACATTGATGTATGGTTTGTTAGGATGGGACAATATTTGGCTGAGATACAACTATTTGAAAATCTGGAATCCTGCCAGTACTGAGACTTAAACCCACGACCTTCGGGTTACAAGTCCGACTCTCTAACCATAATGCCACAACTGCCCCTACTTCCAGTGGAGAAGCAAAGGGACAGTTGTAGCCTAATGGTTTGAGAGTCATCTGTTATCAGAAACAGTCAAAAGTTTAGTTTTTGTGAACAAAACCTTTGCTAATATCACCAATCAAATTTTGAAGTACCTGTTGATAAAAAGATACATTCGTTGAGCACTCCCTAAATGACAAATTATCTGGATGGTATTTTGCACACATTACGTACTTCTAGTGGAGAAACAAATGAGGTTAACATTTCCAATAAAAAATGTACCCCCCAAGAAGTGCCACCCTAATGTTTATGCATTACATTTAAAGGTGACCTATTGTGCCCCTTTTTACAAAATGTCAAATAAGTCTTTGATGTCCCCAGAGTGTGTATGTGAAGTTTTAGCTCAAAATACCCCACAGATAATTTTTTTATAGCTTGTTAAAATTGCCACTTTTAGGGTATGAGCCAAAACGCACTGTTTTTGAGTTTTTTGAGTTGTCCCTTTAAATGCAAATAAGCTGGAGCTCCCGCCTCCGCTTTCAGAAGAGGGCGGAGCTTCAGGATCTCATGCTCTGGCATACCAATGCTGGCCTTTGCAAATAAACATTTCATTACACTAAGGGCCAGATTTACTAAACGGGCCAAATTAGCGTGATAGCAATTCCAAAAAATGCTAATGGGAGTGGAAAATTCTGCGGGTGATTTACTGACAATGCGCAAATTAAAGAACACAGACGCAGCCAGATCATTTCCACAATGGCCAACGCAAATCTTCCAAAAGCAGCGCAAATTAGCATCCGCTTTAAGACATGCTTTTTTTGGAGTGTTAAATAATGGCGCAAATACCAGTAATTTGTTCCATTTAAATACTCTCCAACTATAAATTTTGCATCTGAAAGGGAAACTCCTACAAATGCATATTCAATAAGGTCAGTCGCAAAAATAACTGCCCATGCCTTTTCAGCGCTAATTCTTCACTGCGCATCTTTAGTAAATCCTGACAATACTATTTTAACACCAAAAGACGGTTTGTGCCGGCGCAAGCTGTTAATAAATCTGGCCCTAAGTATATGGTGATTGTTTCTTCTTCTTCTTTGAAAAAAGTCTCTAAACCTGCAAACTGAAGTTTTATGAATTTAAAAATAAAGCAAGCTCCATACATGAATGTATTCTGCTTTATTGATGCATCATTCCAGAATTGGGAACTACGACTGCTGATTGTGGCTGATATAGAGTGGGAGTGTGTCTGTGGCTTCTGCTCATGTGGATTTGAAATGTCAGACAACACAGAGAGCCAAAAAGTGAATGTTGCAATATTGCTTACATTCTTCTGTATTTCTCTTTTGGCAGACGACTGGAACAGAACAGCATCAAATCCATCCCTCCTGGAGCGTTTTCTCCTTATAAGAAACTGCGCAGAATGTAAGTTTGCAGCAGCTAAGATAACACAACACTCCTCTCATGTGTGCAACATACTTTTATAGACAATATGGCCACTGTGAGGTAACAATCAAATCAAATTCACAGTACTTCAACTGCCTATTTTTTGATTCGATTTTATTGATAATCCAGTTTAAACAGTCATATAAAACTCAGGCAGTGGCTGAGAGATGCTGGAATCCACCGTTCTGACTTTTAACCTGCTCTAAATGGACTCACAGCTGGAGCCATGGTTGATGTGGTAGACCAGTGGTTCCCAACCCTGGTCCTGGAGGCACCCCAACACTGCACGTTTTGCATGTCTCCTTAAATGAACACACCTGATTCAGGTCATCAGCTCATTAGTAGAGACTCCAAGACCTGAAATTGGTGTCAGAGAAAGAAGACATGCAAAACGTGCACTGTTGGGGTGCCTCAAGGACCAGGGTTGGGAACCACTGTGGTAGACCACCTTAAACCAGCCTGACCCATTTAAACAGTGTGATATTCACTCTCTTTAAAGTTGAGATGTAGCACAGCTTGTAAAAACCCAAATCTCCACAGCTCTATAAATTCACATCACATCTTGTCGGGGAGTATTTTCTCTCTGACTGTTTGCAGTGCTGTACTGGCGTGTGGTTTGATGGCTAGACCGCAGGCTTATTAAAGTCTTCTCCAGGGCCTATAATGCCTGCCCTTTACTAATAGTCCTCACCACAGTGCCACCACAGCAGGGCTGGAGGTTCAGAGCTACCCATTTACATACCTACAGCCACATGAGCCCAAAACAGCCCAGATCCAGCGTGATACAGGCCAGCTCTCATGGCCTGAGATCATCTACTGACACTCTGAACCAGAAGCGTGTCTTCATTCTCCTTCTGTCTGTCTTTACAGAGATCTCAGCAACAACCAGATTTCTGAGATCGCTCCTGATGCCTTCCAGGGCCTGCGCTCCCTAAACTCACTGTGAGTGTGTGTGTGTGTGAGTGAGTGAGTGAGTGAGTGAGTGAGTGAGTGAGTGAGTGAGTGTGTGTGCTGTAAATACAGTAGAGGACGCTTAGTGCGTTTAGTGCATCAGAAGCAGTATGCTGACTTTGCTAGGTAACCTTTCTGGGTGGTAACTCATTCATATTCATGGGCAACCCTTCACCGCATCCTAACTTTCTGTATGTCAATTCCATCAGTTTGAGATTTTGTAAGTTAGCAGATTTATCCACTGATCTGGTTACATTATTTCTTGAAGTCGGCGACTCGGCATGTAATGAAAATTCACTCAATCTATTTTGTAAACAGTTGTATTTGAAACAATTTATCCAAGTATATGTTTCATTTTTTTCTACATCACAATATGTTGATACTTTTGTTTCATCGTGACTTTAAAGAAATTGTTTAACCAAAAAAGAAAATGTGCTGAAAATGTGCTCACCCTCAGGCCATCCAAGATGTAGATGAGTTTATTTCTTTATCAGATTTGGATATATCCACCAGTGTATCCTCTGCAGTGGATGGGTGCCGTCAGAATGAGAGTCCAAACAGCTGATAAAAACATCACAATAATCCACAGCACTCCAGTCCATCAGTTAACATCTGGAGAAGACAAAAGGAACAAATCCATCATTTGGACGATTTTAACTTCCGAGCTAAAAATACGAGTCCATAATCCATAATAACTCTTCCTCCAGTGAAAAAGTGTTCTGGTGTGAATCAGGAGAGAAATCTGCACAGATCAAGCAGCGTTTAAACAGCTCTAAACACATATGTGGCTGGATTCTGATGTGAGAGACAACAGGAGATGCACTTTTTCACTGGAGGAAGCATTATTATGGATTATGAACTCGTATTTTAGCTGGAAACAATTCGTTTTTTACAAATAACGCAGCTTTTCATTTTTGATGGACTGGGGTCGTGTGGATTTGTTTGGGGAAATTTTTCATTTTTGGATGAACTATTCCTTTAATGCAAAAAAGTCCCTTTTTTTCTTGTTTGAAATCATTTCAGATGCTAAAAGTCAGTCTATACCAGAAATATATTTCTGATGTGAGCCAAGAGAATTGCATATTTTAATGTCATTCAACAAAGTTCCACCAGGACTTACTGAGATCTGCAGCTCTGTTTACTCCTCCAAACGCTCATGTAGGATCTTTAGCAGTAAGGATGAGCTGGATGTGTGTATGTGGTCTTCTGCTGACTGTCTCTCTGGTGTTCAGGGTTCTGTACGGCAACAAGATCACTGATCTGCCCACAGGAGTGTTCGATGGACTCTACACCCTCCAGCTGCTGTGAGTGAGAGAGTCTCTTCCAGAGCGAGATTTCATTGCTCAGAGGTTGCGTACGAGTATAGAGCCATAAAATCAATGTGGACAGAACAGCTCAGATCATTTGGTGTTGAAAGAATTTGCCCCATTTGCTCTCTACTGGAGAATCCATCGAGATATTAAAGAGTTTAAATTTGTGATTGTTCTTTCTTTAGGGCTGGGAAGTACTTTAGATTGAATCAGTTTATTATAAAAATAAGAAACTAGCTCACTATTATTTCGCATGTGTCAGTTTAATCTGCATCTCTTTCTTCCTCATTTTGTTTCCAGCCTTTTGAATGCAAACAAGATCCACTGTCTTCGCGCCAACACCTTTCAGGACCTGCAGAATCTCTCGCTGCTTTCTTTATATGACAACAAAATCCAAACGCTGGCCAAGGGCACCTTCACCTCGCTGCGCACCATCCAGACCCTGTGAGCTCACACTCAGACCAGATGCTTTTACGGTTTTTAAACGAGATTCTTTGATAATCAAAAGAGAACTTGCTTGCTTGCATGTCTAATGTTAAGGAGTCTTCAACTGTGTCGCATAGCTTTAAACCTAGTGATTGTATTTGCATAAAAACATGCAACAAGTAATGAACCTGTACTGTATATGTTCCACTGAAATTAATGAATGAATAAATGAACATGTTCCACTGATCTTGCAGATCAGGTAATACAAGCAAAAGTAATTTGACTAGATTACACATAAAGTGTAATTTAAAAGATTGCATTAATGATTACAGTTGTGTAATTTGTAATCAGTACTAGTTTAGATTTCAGAAGTAATCTGCTTACACTGCTGGCTGGTCCAACAATGTGCTGTAGGTCTCACACACACACACACACACACACACACACACACAAAAACACACGCATTTTTTTCTGTGTTACATATAGTATGTGAATTAAATGCTTGATACTGAGAACCTCAGGAAAATACTGTTTGCAGAGCTGATTCTTACACATGTGTTTTGTCCAAGAAAGCCTCTACACAACAGCTGGTGAAATGGATTGATACACATACCAATATACAAGCCTGAAAAATGTCAAATCTCCATTTTTCATGCTGAACACCACAGCACTGTACTACTGTATACACACTACACAAAAGGAGCCTATACAGTAATACTCTACTATACTATATCTCTGTTGGCTTCCATCACTGATATAGTCCATTTTCCAAAGCCCATCTGTGGCCTTATGTATTTGTATTCTCATGGTGTATGATCAGTTTTGGTGATTATTGTCTTCTTGTGTCTCTGTCGCAGCCAAAGAGCAGTATGTCATCCCAGGTGAGTGTGTGTCGCGTTCATTAACATGATACAAAGCCGTGGTTTTCTTAATAGTCTATGTTTGAGCAGCTACTTTAATTTCAGTACAACAAAGTAAAAAATCATTATGGTGCCTAATTATAAGATCATGCCAACTGTGGGGATTTGGTGGTGGTTGCAATGACAAACACTCGCGTGCACTTTAATTATTGAACACTTGTTAGATAACAGCCTTGAGCTTTGGTGCAAGTAGACACTTCCTCTCTTAAGTTCTTCTGACATTTCCCTGATCTTGTTTCTCACTGCGAGTCTCTGCTCAAACGCCTGGAATACGACAGTGTTGTGTGTGCTGCAGGGACGGAGGACGCCAGGCTGAGCTATGACTGTAATAATGACCCAGTCTGTCCAGCCAAATGCCGCTGCGAGTCGAATGTAGTGGACTGCTCCAATCTACGGCTGAACCGCATCCCTGAACACATCCCAGCATCCACCACTGAACTGTAAGACTGTAACAAACACATCGCGCTATATGTCTGCAAACAATGAATGCCAGAAGTCTGTTATTTTATTAAATCTCATTCTGTTTTCTCAAGGCGTCTCAACAATAACGAGATCACGATGATAGAGGCCACAGGGGTTTTCAAGACGCTTTCTCACCTGAAGAAAATGTAAGTGTCACCGCTTTCACGTCTGAGTGACACTCTGGTTGTGATGCTTCACTGATGTTGCCGTTTGATTTGCAGAAACCTGAGCAACAATAAGATCTCAGAGATCGAGGACGGGGCATTTGAGGGGGCGACTTCGGTCAATGAGCTGCACCTGACGGCAAACCAGCTGGATTCAGCGCACAGCGGGATGTTCAGAGGGCTGGATGGCCTGCGCATGCTGTGAGCCCAGTTTTTCCCACCAAAAACCAGTCAGATTCGGCCATAATATATGGTTTTCTTTCTGTGCATTCATCTTCACATCTTTCTCTTCTAGAATGCTGCGCAACAATCGCATCAGCTGCATTCACAACAACAGTTTCACGGGATTGCACAACGTCCGTCTGCTGTCGCTCTACGACAACACTCTGACCACCATCACACCCGGAGCCTTCGACACGCTGCAAAGCCTCTCAACCCTGTACGAGCCAAACCGCTGCTCTATCTCAACACACATTGGCAGAAATCCTGAGAAGGAGTTTAGCATGTGGTGGTAGAGACAGATGTTTCCTGTAATCATTAACTTGAGCCGGCTCATTGCTGGGAAGCCGTGCCATTGGAGCCTGACAGTTTCTTCAGCATTTTTTTTTCAGTTGATTTAACTGTGTATTTTCCACATTTATTCACTCATTCATTGATATCATTTGACTTTCGAAAGCTTTGTCAGCCTTTCACACTGAGTGCGATTAAGCGATGCAAATGTACAGAGCGATGACGTTCTTGAATCAAAACAATAGATCCCTATGGAGCCATTCACACCGGGCGTGATCAATCGCGGCACGACAAAGCGAGATTTTTTTCCGACCAGTGTGTCGAATTTCCCCCCCATTGCCCTACGATGAAAGAGCCATCCAATTAGATTAGCCTTTACTGATGAACTTCATATTTTCCCAACTCAGACCCACAGTACCAGGGCTGAAACCATCAGAATCCAACCCTAGAAATCTGCCAATGCAATGAGTCAAAATAGACAAAATTAGACTTTCTGGCAACAAGTCATAATGTGTCATTCTGGCCACATTCCCTGGGAATCGAACCCATGAACTTGACCATGCTCTACTTTTTGAGCTACAGGAATGTTTTTTTTTCTCAAAAAGCATGCTGCATTGTACAAAATGCACTACGTTTCTGAAACGAACTATTATAAAATAATAAGGTCAAGATGCGATAAACACTCTGTATCTGGCTTTTACCCAATTTTCATGAAGCTTTATTATTGCTAGCATAAAGGCCTGTTCACACCAAGAATGATAACTTTTATGATTATTAACTGTTATGTTTATTACAATCATGTGCTGCAGTTTTGTCGTCTGCTGCTTTAAATGCTGGAGCTCTTTAAAGTCAGCTGGATTCTGATTGGCTGTCAGTGTTCTGATTGTTCATTGGCTGGAAAAATGTCCTGGAAGGGATTTCTAATGATATTGTTCCTCTGTGGTTTTATCGTTATAGTTGTGGTGTGGACTTCCATATTCTCATAGATCTAGAATGAATATGAAAGAATATTAAAACTTTATTGTTATAGTTCTCTTTCTAACATTCATTTGGTATCTCACTCTGGGCATGACCGATTGCAGAAACACCAATGACACCATGTCTGCCAATCATGGCAGACCAATCACTGCAGTGATCAGGGAGTCCCGCCTCCCTGTATATTATAAACCGCAGCTACCTCCTCAGCAGACTTTTGGAATTATTGCTCAACAGTCTACCGATGAAGCCACAAGATAACATCCTAAATTCAATATTTTCTTACTCTTTTTGAGTGACTGCACTTGGAATTGGATAACTAACGTGTTAAGTTTTTCAGCTCTAAGTTTCTCAATAGTCTACTTTTTTCCCCAAGTTTTGGTGGCGCTCATCACACACCAAAAAGAGGGAAAAAGAGACCTCACTACTCTTAGCACAGCTCCATACTAGTTTTCACGTTGTGGTGGACTTATCGTACGAAGAGAGCGCAAGCTCCTTCATGGCCACCTCGAAAGAGCCAGAAAGCCACGTAGGGAAAGGCCGTCCTCCATATCCTTGCACCCGTGGAGCATGAATAATGCTGCCAAGGATTCTCACAGTCTCTGCATCTCCTGCCTGGGCGTTAAAGAGGCTCAGGAAGCATTATCCAACCCCGATGGCTGCCCTCACTGCATGATTTTCTCGACTAAAACCCGAGAAAGGAGAGTGGTAGCCACTGGATAATCGGACCCATGCCTCTCTGCTCAACCAATAGAGGAACCCATGGAGTGTCCACAGGCCTCAAATTTGTGGGGAGATATGATGGATAGTGTGTGGATCACACTGATCCACACTGATGGATCACCTGTCCTTCCCCCGCTGTTTGAAAATCTTTTAGTGGAGAGGAAGATGACGATGATGAGGTGCTGACCATCCTCAAAGAAGAGGATGATGACGATGAAGATGCCATTCTCCCCACAAATCAGTCCGTTTGCCGAGTGCACAGGATGAGAGCTCACCCTCCCCTGTACATGTGGACACAGATCTTCTGGAGGTCTGTCTCAGGGCCACGGCTAAGTTGAAACCAAAATCGTCTTACACAGCCGCAGCAGCGAAATCGTTCGAATCATTCAGCTAACCCCCAGGGTAGAAAGAAGAAACTGTCTACCTGAGACATCAGTTCAGCTTCAGGAAGGGATTGGAGACAGCACTCTGTCTCATCCCTTCAGAAAGGTACACATCTCCCTCCCGCGGGGAAAAAAAAGAAGGAATTTAAATACAGAAATTGTTCTTGCAGACTGTTCAGTGTCAAATGTGTGCAGGAGTGTGGCCCATGTTCCCCAGGTGCCCCCCCAACACATTGTCTCCCCCTCTACCCATGGGATTTGTTTTGAGGGAGGAAGACCAAAAGTTCACAAGCATCCCAACACAAATAAAAATTCTCTGTCACATCCAGGTAAAGCAAAAGTTCACAAGCATCCCAACACAAATAAAAATTCTCTGTCACATCCAGGTAAAGGGCTAAGGGTGCAGAGTGGGATTAAAAAAGAAAAGAATCACAAAAAATCAAACCAAACATATATGAATATAACTCCGTTACTAGTGAGCGAAGACAGGAAAGGCCCTCTCGCTGCTCAAGTAATGAACTGGTGCACATGTGTAGTTCATACAGAGGTTTTAGCCACTATAGACAGAGGTTACAGACTCCAGTTCACTGTAAAACCTCCTGTGTTCAATGGAGTTGTAATGTCAGTGGCCCAGGGAGAGTCAACTCAGGTTTTGGAGGAAGACATATCCTCTTTACTGAGAAAAGGCGTTATAAGAATAATTCCAATGGAAAAAGGCAGCAGGGCTTTTACTCCAGTTATTTTGTGATTCCGAAAAGAGGAGGAGGTCTCCGTCCCATTCCGGCTTTGCAAGTCCTCAACAAACAAAGTTCAAAATGCTTTTACTCAAAACATTGTGTCAAAGTATTCGTCAGGTAGATCTCCAGGATGCATATTTTCACATAGATATCTTTACTGCACACAGGAAGTATCTGAGATTTGCATATCAGAACACAGCATATGAGTATGTGAAAATTCCTTTTGACCTTTGTCTAGCTCTGAGGGTATTCAGCAAATGTGTAGAGGGGGTTCTGAATACGGGAGTCAGAGTCTCATCTTATCTAGACAATCTGCTCATTTGCTCACCATCTCCGCACCAAGCAGAGCTCAATACGAATACACTGGTGTCTCATCTGGAGAGATTAGGTTTCAAGATAAACCAGGCAAGGCTGTCTGATTCCTTCACAGGAGATAATATACCTGGGTCATAGGTTGAATTCAGTGGTGTTTTGAGCTTTCAGCTATCAGAGGAGCGCATCAAGGCTTTTTACCACTGCATCTCCCTTTTTCAATGAGGGAAAACAGTCTGTCTCAGACTGTGCCTCTGGTTACTGGGTCTGATGACCTCAACACTAGCAGTAGTCCATCTGGGTCTATTGCGAATGAGGGAATTCCAGAACTGGGCAGCTTCACAAGTCATCCGCTCCAGGAGCTGTCTCGGCCACAGAGTGCGCTTCTCACCAGAATGCATGAGCGCTCTTCGTCACTGGAGAGTGCCATCATTTCTCAGGACAGGATGCCCTGTGGGTCCGGTTGTATTGAGAAAAGTGGTGACGACGGATGCATCTCTCACGGGCTGGGGGGCTGTTTTTAGCTCTGAGACATTTTGTGCAATTCCTCAAGAATCATCATGTATTGGTCAGAACAGACAATACAACAGTGATAGCCTATATAAATCGGCAGGGAGGTGTACACTCTCGCAAGCTTCACATATTAGCAAACAAGCTGATAATGTGGGGCAGCACAAACCTGTCATTGCATGTGACGCATGTTTCAAGGATAATGAACAGGGGAGCGGATTTACTGTCCAGAGGGAACCCGCTATACGGGGAGTGGAGACTTCACCCCCAAGTGGTTCTGATGATATGGCAGAGATTCGGTCGAGCTGCCGTAGATCTCTTCACATCGCATGAAAACATGAGGGAATTCCAGAACTGGGCAGCATCACAAGTCATTGCCTCCCCTGTTCGATGTCCCTTGTTTTCTCTAGCGGGCGACAATGTACCATTTGGTGTGGATGCTATAGCCCATGAATGAGCAGACGTGCTACTGTACACGTAACAGTAAGACTGTGGGAAGCGGAAATTGCACAGCTGCTCTACGACCAACCATGGTCACTACCAGCACACAGGGATCTTCTCTCTCAAGTACGGGAGCTAAATGTTCCACCCATCCCCTCAGCAACTGTCTCTCTGGGCCCGTGAGAGGTTGAATTTAAATTCAGCTGGTTTACCTCTAAAGGTCATTGAGGAAATTCAGAAAGCCGCGTCTATGTCCTCTTTATACAGTCTTAAATGGGGAGTGTTCGAAGTATGGTGCGCAGAAAGAAACAGTCCTTATTTATGTTCAATTTCAGATGTGTTCTGTTTCTTGCAAGACCTCCTGGATAAGGGTACAGCCTTTTCCACGGTTAAGGTTTATTTGGTTGTGATCTTGGCATGCCATATAGGACTTGACTCAGGTACTATGGCCAGCATCCTCTCGTCTGCCAATACACCCAGTATCAAAACCGCTGGTCTCACGTATTTGATCACGTATTCGATCATGCTGGTTCAGGTCAATCTGTGGATCTGATGGCTTTCCATCCGCCACCTTTTTCATGTCCAGAGGAGGACATAAACTACACAGTTTATGTCCGGTGCAGACTCTACTAATGTATGTACAAAAAACCAGGGCACTTCGCAAAAGCAATCAGCTTTTTGTTTTGTGGGCCGACACTTTTAAGGGAAAGCCTGTCTCCCGTCAATGCCTCTTGCACTGGGTTGTAGAGGCGATCGTGTTATATTACAATAGCGCAAATATAGAGCCCCCAAAGGACTTACAAGCTCACTCTACCAGAGGTATAGCTACGTCTTGGGCACTATTTAAGGGCATTTCTATCCAGGAAATTTGTGCTGTTGCTAGCTGGTCTTTTGTGTAGCACACTTTTGTGAGGTTCTATAGACTAGACTTGACAGAACCTTCACTTGCCCTTTCGGTCTTGAAGGCGAGTGGGCAAATTGTACATTAAGCACTTGGGTAATCCAGTTTATTATAGTATCAAAATTTTCAGTCTATACTGGTCTGCTTTAAGCATTTTAGTTGGGTCGAAGAGGTTTAATTCAGATCATATTCATCTTCAGTCTGCTTCGTCAGCATATCAGCAATTCAGAGTTGTGTATATCCCATAGTGAGATACCGAACTAATGTTAGAAAGAGAACTTTAGGTTACTAACGTAACCCCAGTTCTCTAATAACATGAAGTGAGGTATCTCACAGTAGTACCCTCCTTGCCTGTTCTGCACGGAGAAGAGATATGCTGAGAATGACGAAATGGCATGTAGCTGCAGGGAGGCGGGACTACCTGATCGCTGTAGCGATTGGCCTGCCGTGATTGGCAGACGTGGAGTCATTGGTCTTTTTCCGCAATCGGGCATGCCTGGGGTGTTCCCATAGTGAGATACCTCACTTCATGTTATCAGAGAACCGGGGTTACGTTAGTAACCTAAAGTTATCATCTTTGGTGTGAACAGGCATTAATGCAAGCCTATAAATGATATCATTCCTGATTATCGACAACATGATGAAATTTACTCCCATAATTCACACAAAGCATGATGGGATGTAGGTGAAGGGTGGATTCCAGTCATTATGCTGCACCATACACTAGAGATCCAGTGTTAGGCGTAATGCATTACAAAATAATCCTCAGTGGAAAGAGTAGCTTGTTGTTTAGGACAAGTTTGGTGCTGCAGACGAGGCTAATTAATATATTTTTGTGTGTGTGTGGCAGAAACCTGCTGGCCAACCCATTCAACTGTAACTGCCATCTGGCATGGCTGAGCAGCTGGCTGAGGAACCGTAAGATCGTCACGGGAAACCCGCGCTGTCAGCGGCCGGCATTCCTCAAAGAGATTCCCCTGCAGGATGTAGCGTTACCAGACTTCCGCTGCCAAGAGGGTACACGCTCTTCTCTTTATAAATATAGATTTGACACACTGCATTGTTATGTTTTTGATTGTATCACAGTATGTTGATTCACTGCCTCTGTCTCTCTGATGTGGGCAGATCAAGAAGAAGCGAGCTGCACGCCGCCCGTCCAGTGTCCCACCGAGTGCACTTGTCTGGAGACCATGGTCCGCTGTAGCAACAAACACCTGCACGTCTTACCCAAAGGAATCCCGCGCAACGTCACTGAGCTGTGAGTCAAAACTCTGAACACGATTACACCTGAAAGCAGCACTAAAGAAGACAATAGTGTCATAAGCCTAATTTTAAGATTAATGTATTTGAATGACATATTTTGATCCATTTGGATTACAGATTTAACATTAACTAATAAACTTAATGTGATGCATGATAAATGAAACAGGTCAGAGTTCTGTAATAGTACTGAAGAGTACTTCTGTAAGAAATTGAATGCGCTTTAAACAAGTAATAACCAGGTTTATATATGTGTCATCAATAAATCTGTTTCAATCTCAAATATTTTAATAATTTTAATAAGATAATTATAATAATTAGAAATTGCTTGTTTCATA
>NW_015505815.1:675757-676718 GCF_001515645.1 Sinocyclocheilus grahami
ATGAATGAATGAATGTATTCAAACAAAAACAAATGGCCACCAATTACTTTGAAGGAAAAGCATAGAATGTTTTCTAGGGCTAATCAATGTAAATAATTCTGTTCAAATTATAAAATCAAGTTTAAAGAATAACATTTCAGAGAAAAGAACACTGGTAATTCTCACCTCATGCTCTTAGTTTTGATTAGATACATCGCATCCAGTCAGCAGTCGCATATGGGTTCAAAATGTTCAAATATTTCAATGCATCCAAAGCTCAATTCGGCTATGAAAATGATCATCCACATACACAGCTGCCTCTGCACTGGAAATCACTGACTTCAGGTCTGACAGTGGAAAGGCCTTTAACTGTCCTAACCAGACAAGAAACAAGTAAAACAAATCACATCTTTTTCATGCTAATCTACATTTTTACTTAACTAGTAATGACCGCAACAAACAACATGTGATGAGACAATAAGCAGAGATTGCGGTACAAAATACATTATTCAGATACATTATGACTGGCTGTGATTTTGTTGCTGCTTCTCTTAAGATGCCAGATACTTGTGTTAAGACTCCTGTTGCTCTACAGCTGTGTTGTCAGCTAATCATGAAGCAGGGAACAGTCTCTCTATGGTTATCCTGCCTGTCATTTGTGCGTTGAGTAACCCAACACCAGCATCCCTGAATTCCTCAGAACCTGCAGCATGGAAACAGATAAACCTGAGCTCCGGCTGAGGGCAGGTGTCCAGCGAGACCTGCAGAAAACACAGCTGTGCTCATGCACGTGTATCAAGTCAACTCATGTTTATTTGTATAGAGCTTTATGCAATGCTTTTCACTACATAATGGTGTCATTATTCAGCTCAGCTTAGTTCAGTGTTAATTCAGTTTAATTCAATAACGATGTCGATTCAGCAAAGTTCATCGATATTTAAACAAATTAAATTCAGCTATAAAGCAGCACTAAAGAAGACAA